>NW_008351881.1:7548024-7552994 GCF_000622305.1 Nannospalax galili | reverse complement strand
GGCCGCGGGCGGCACGGAGCGGCGGTTCCGGGGCCCCAGAGCCCGCCAGGCCAATCCCAGCACGGCGAGGGCGGGCGCGCGACCCCCGAAACAATGCGGCCACGGAACACGCACGCACGCACGCCCGGGACGGCGGGCCCGCCAGGCCCGGCAAGGCAGCCTTCTGCAGGGGCGGGGACGGAGAGCCGGGGAGCTACGCCGAGGGCCGCCTGCTCCCAGTCTCCACTCTGACCTGCTTTCGTTCCCGGGCCAAGAAGCGTGGCAGTGCAGAAATAATCGTAAACAGTATCAGACTACGCCCGGATTGCTTTTTAAAATCCGACCCAAAAATCCCCAAAGAGACACCAAACAGCCCTTGAGAAAATCCAGTCTTTACGTGAGACACGCGAAGTCAGCGGCCCAGGGCTCTCTTATTTAGCGCAATACATTGCGATGGTATGTGACTTTCAAATGACGGGTCTTATCTGCTTGTCTTGTTCTTTGCATCCCCTCCATCCCCAAGCACAGATTCTCTTTATTTCCTGTTTGTGCGACTGTTTTACCCCTTTCTTAAGTGTCTTATTTTGAACTATAGTGCTGGGTTTTCAGAACTAGTGCAAACATGTATTTTTTAAAGCGTTGGCAACTTTAATACATACGACACACTTTTATGGCGGGAATCAGTAACTTAAGTCCAAACACTACGGAATCCAGTATTTTTTCCTGCTGACTCTTCCCCCTCTCCCCTCAGTATTGGAAAAAAAATACAGTACAAATAACTCACCCCTATATCTCACTCCTTTTCTTAAAGCTTTTAAAGCTTTCATTTCTTCATTTTAAGGTAATTACTTTGTTGCGTATGCTCATTTGGAATGCATTTTAACTTCGAAAGACTCTTAGATTGCTACGTTAGAGCTTTAAACATCGGTGTTCATTCGAAAGTTTGTTCATTCCCCCAACACCGAATTTCTGAAGTTTCAGCAAGAAATTGTTAGCCCTCCTTCCAGCAGCAGCACCCCCCAGCCAAAAAAAAAGGAAAGGGTTAAGATGGATTTCTTCCTGCTCCCGCGCTATTCCAGCACGCACTTTGTGCCCTAGTGTCCCCCTCTGCCTATCTGGGTCTGTCTTCTCCCTTGTCTCTTCGCCAGTGAGTTTGGGAGACATTTTAATGCACAATATCCCATCCATTAAGTTGTGGTTGAATGCGGTGAGGACTTATCAGGTTGAAGGGGGCGGGGAAGCCAGTATCGACTTTGACACACGATGCCGGGGTGGCGTGATCAGAATTATTATTAGGTCTGTGAACATGGCCATCTTCTTTTCCTGGTTGGAAGAACTGCCATTGAACTTGAGATGGGACAGACAAGATCTCCCCTCTTCAAGTACAGTAGCTGGCAGGGAAAAGGCGCCAAAATACACAAGATTAACTCTTTGAACGGGTCTTATAGCAGCCTCCTTTGTAAGTTTAACTTCCAACAGGCGGGAAAAAGTTAACTTTTGAACCCATATTTGAACAGACATTTAAATCAGCCCTAAAATGGAATAAGTCCAGAAAGTCATACTCGCATGCTTCTGTGGTTAGAAAAGAACGCACGTGTAAATAAGTAGGGTGCATGTGTGCATGTGACAGCAGAGTAGATCTAATCAGAATCCTAGTGGGTGACTTCCCAGTGCTTCTATATTCACTATACTGCCTTGTGAGCCTAAGAAGCTGACCTTTGAGCAGCCTAAGGAAAAACTACAAAGCCTTGTGAAAGGCAAAACGTTGTGGTTTCCAGTTTTACGTTTGAGGTTTAATGTTTTCATTTAATGGTATGAGAGATGGAGAGAGCTCCAGCGCTGAAAAGTCCCTATTAAATCATATGTGGGCAAAGGTCAAGCACTCCAGCTCACTGATACAATATACTGCAGATTCCTGCTAGTGATGAGGAGCACAGGAAAGAGCGCTTGGGCAATAAAAGTATTAGAATGGTAATTATCATCATGGTGGTTGGGGCTGCATTCTTGTGCACTGGGAAAAGGTTTTTACTGGCCCTGATGAATTCAAAAGCCGACTATTGTTGAAAGCTATTTTAATAGGAAATTGATTAGCTGAGTGTTTCATACAATAAATGGTGACAGATTCATTGTTTGATGTCCAGAATAAATTCCCTTTATTCCTTAGATGACATAAGAATCCATTTAGTTTTAATATGGTCAGACCAAGCAGCAGCATAATTTTGAGTGAATGTGATGTCACACCCATCTGTGACATTGTTTTGAAGTTCTGGCATCACACAATTTGCCAATATTTACTGCTTTGAAATTTATTAGCTTGTTGTGCTCTTTAAAGGGGTTCAGATACATTCAGAGATAATTTTTCTGAATATCTATTTTGTACAGGCCAAGTTGTTTGTGTTCTTTTTGCTTCTTACATTTTAATTTGAAACTTAAAATAAGTCCCCTGTTAGGCATTATTTTGATTTTGAAATAGAACAGCAGCTTTTCAAAGAACTAGAGAAAGGACTGCAGAAGTTTAAGATGGCCTGCAGCACACTTTCAGTACTCACTACAGAATGTAAGGACTAGTGGACTATTTTAGACAGAGCTTGAAAAGGGATCCATTTTACAAGCTGGAGCACCCAGAGATGAGCAACAAAAGCCACTGGCACATAAATAAAAGGATGTAAGCTTTTATCTTAAAGGTTAGGCTGTTTTGAAAAGAGTGATACCTAACAGTGGCAGAAAGGACACTACAGGAGAGTGTTGAGGAGCAAGCCAGGCAACTCTCACTGACATTTTCAAAGTTTAAAATAAATCATAGGAAAGTTTGCCGGCCAGCTACTGACTCTGTAGCCTGGGAGCAAATGGTTTTCAAAGTTGGGAATCTCTTGCTGATCTGGATTCATCTCCAGAGAAAAGGTAACCAGTTGAACCTTCATGGAAGCCTCTGTCCTGGTCCTTGTTCAGATTGAGTTGTAGTCTGTAAGTGTGCCTGGGATGCAGACACACTTGGTGGGATTTCTTTTTAACAGTTAAGTACAGGCATTTCAGCAGCAGCATTATTAACAGCGTCATTTTTTCTCATTTAGTTTTGTCCTCAGGGGAGACCAAACAGCTCCCAGAGGAGGGGAAAAAGTCCAAGGTTATTTATTCATTTCAAAAGCAAAGGACTGGCAATGTGGGGGGGGGTACCTAACTACTGTGAATTCTCTAGTGGGGAAAAACTGTTGCCCTAATTTGACAGTAGTAGTTTAAGAGCTCAGAGAGCCGGGCATGATTTTGCAGTTCCCATCAAGCATAGGCAGTTTCAGTGCTTGCTGGCTGTTTATATATGCATTTTTGGAGAGGATTTTGGTGTTGCTGCTTCTGGATATAAATCTATGTTTTCCACCTGGAAGAAATTGGAGGGTCCCTGGTTTTGACATAAGAGACACTTGCAGTTCTGCAAGCTTGTTTCCCTGGGGTCAGAAGGTCACCTGTCTCTTTTGTACTTAGTTTTTAAACATTGATACTGACCAAGCAGCTAGGGTGTGTGGGATTGTTGAATCTCCCTGCAAATCACATGCAAGAAGTAGAAAATAAAAGTCATCGAGTACATTGAAAATGAGCTTTACTAAGGTCTCAGAACCCTTCCAAGAAATTGCCTAGGCTTTGCAACCTGTCCCTACAGTTTCTTTAGAAAGAAAAAGGGCAAAAGAAAAACAGTATCAGGAGAGATCTGAGATGCCAAACTCCTTTCTAGAGAGCAGTGAAAGGCTCGAACTGGGTGGCAGTGTTTATTTTTTAATATACAATTGGGTTTTGGAAGCCCTGGACTTTCCTTTTAGAAATCAATAAACTTTCTGTTAGAAAAGACACCTCCCTCCCATGAGGTGGCAGAGTATCAGCAGTCTAGAGGAGATCATTAACAGTGACAACAGATTTTCCCTGTTGCCGAAGGAACAATTCACTTCTTCCCAGCTCTCAGGCAGGTTTGGGGTTAATGTAGGTGGCCTGTCATACCAGTGCTTTTCAGTGCAAGAACAGGAGAGCAGAGGGTGTACAGAAGCAAGTACCTTCACAATGGGTGTTTGGCCCATTTTGACAGTATCAGATATTTTCCAGATACTTGAAACCCACTTTTAATGCTATGACACAGATAAAAGGGAAAGTTTATAAAATGGATGTGCTTTCCAATTCCCCATCCTTCCATTTGGACTTGAAAAGATTGGTGTTTTTCAAATCAAAGGGGGCTGACACGGCTGAGAGTGACCAGAGAGACCAGAGGTCCCAGGCACCCAGATCTACCAGTAACAGAGTATGTCCCAGAGTTCTTCCTGGCCAGGCCTACAGTGACCCAAGCACTGGACCAGCAGCAGTGGTTGGGGGCCATGCAGGGTTAGCATCCTGCCCCTGGCTCCAAGGTATGAGGGTCAAAGCCTTACATTAACTCAGCATCTCTAAGCCCTCCCTTCCTGGGCATCTGCTGCTCATTCTTCATCCCTTTTGGTCCTCCTCACCTCACCATTACTATTTTTGCATTTTCCTTTATCTTGGAAACAAATCAAAACCCCAAACTAAGACTCCTCCATGGCCATCACAGTGTACCCAGCCATAAAGCACTGTACAAACACAAACAGGAGACGCCTGAAAGAGCTGAGCCTCTGGGGGTGGGCCTGGGAGGCTCTGTGGCCTTGGCCTCTCTTGGGGTCTTACCTGGGTCTGTCGCTGCTTTGCCCTGGTTCTGCTGCATCTTTTGTGAATTCTTCTGTTTAATGCTGTCAATTTTTCATTTTTCTTTTTTAAGCTTGTGAGAAACTTTTGGATGCAACCTAGTTTGAGTGGCAAAGGAAATGGTTTCTGTTGGGAGAAGAGGCTAATGAAGGGAGGAAGGGTGAGATGTCTGGGGACACTTGCCCAGGGCCCAGCACTGGACCTCTCTTGCCAGGGGACAACGTCTGGTTCTGGGCTCTGGCTGAAAAGAGTGTGCTCTGGGTGCCAGGATTTCACTGGGGGTGGTGTAGGGGGGG
>NW_008351881.1:7546717-7547996 GCF_000622305.1 Nannospalax galili | reverse complement strand
GGGAGGAGGGAGGGCAGCAGAGAGATGGGCGCAGGATTTTTAAAGAGACCCCGAAATAATGGCTTCTGTGAGAGTCCAGGCATTCAAAGAGGTGTGTTCAAGGACATGAGTGCACTCCTGCCAAGGGGAATGTCTTTTATGGTAAATTAACTCCAGTTAAATTGAATATTTGTTCAAAGGGAAACTCCAGTAGTTAAAGCTGGTATTATCAGTGCAGCTTCCCCGCCCCCTCCCGCAGAATCTGGTGGGGGGTGAGAAAAAGGGATGCAGCGCAGTACAAAGTGAGGCCTTGGGATTGTTCGTCCCCCCCTTCTTTCTTTTAAAATTTAAGATGAGGTGGCCTAAAATTTATGAGAGAGAAATGAGTATTTATTTGGATTAACCCCGACTGTCACCCCCTTTCTTTCATCTATAAAGACTGTCAACTTTATCCCAGCTTTTCATAAAGAAGAAATGACCGGTACAAAGGAAATTAACGTTGTCAGAACGCTAACTAGAGGATTTGCCTAGGGGGGCAGGGAAGCTGCTCCCCGCGGCGCGTGCCCTAAAGGGTTAACTCGCCCGGGTTCTCACAATTTCCCCGACTTTACCTGTCTTCCCAGACCGCTGCCCCCACCGCCTCCTCGACTCCCCACCCCCTGCGCCTTTCTTCTTGGGGCTCTGGGTTTACGGGGGCTGCAGCTGGTAGACTTGGCAAGCTCGCCTCATTAAGAGTGCTTTTTGAAAACGGACTGTGTTTGAGCATTTCCCTAATGAGGACAGGACGGGGTTAAAAAGTGACCATTTCATGGTTGACTTGAACCTGCCTACTTTTCTTGATGTGTCGTTGTGAAATGCTTGATGTGGATAACTCCTACTAGCTGAAGGAAAAGTCACTGGTTCCTTCAGGTCCGCAGGGGGAGGGCACGGGGACGGTGGTCAAGAGCGGGAGAGACGGGAGAAAGTTGAGGGGGAAAGTGCAGAACGAGGGGTGGAGGGAGGAGATCCGCGGGGAGCCTAGAAACGCTCGGCGGCGAGGGGCCGCCCCGCCCCGGGGTTGGCGGGACAGCCGGGTCGGCCCCAAGCTAGGTAGACGCGGAGCCCCGGGCACTCACTTCTCTCTCCATTGTCTGCGCAGCCTTTGATTCCTGCACTTCCCCACCCACCGCGGGCGGAAAGCCGGAATTTGGGGGGCGGTGTGTGTGAGCGGGTGCCCGCGCGGGAGGGTGCACTGCGCAGCGCCGGGCAGCCCAGCCCCGGAGTCAAGTTCATTCACCCGGGCGGGCGCCCCGGGAGGCCC
>NW_008351881.1:7544593-7546664 GCF_000622305.1 Nannospalax galili | reverse complement strand
CCCGCACCCCGCAGCCCCGCCTGCACCCGGCGGGAAGGGAGCCGCTTTCCGCCGGCGCCCCGGGCCTGGGGGTGGAGATTGGGACGCGGCCAGCACGCTGGAGGAGGGGGCGGGCGCAGGCGGCGCTGCCGGCCTTCCAGCCTTCCAGCTCCGAGCGCGCCCACGTGCACCGCGCACCCCCGAGAAGGCGGCGAGCCGCGCCGGGCGCCGCTGGGCTTCGCCGCGGGAGACACCCGGGGGACCCTGCCCTTGCCCACGCGCGAACGCTCGCGCACCCCGCTCCCGCACCGGGGCGCCCCAACTCGGAGGCCAAGTTCTGGAGGCCCCGTCCCCCTCCCTCGAGGTGCCAGAGTCGGCGCCCCGCGCGGCCAGGGCCGGGGTGTGAGGGAATTTTCCATTCGTTTCTTTCCCGGCCCCGATCGGTTCAGTGCTTCTCCCACTAGGATGTTCCCGAGGCTTGAGCGTTTGCAGCGAGCACTGAAACACCTCTCCAGGGGCGGGCTTTCGGGGGTGCAGGAAGGGTGGCGGAAAGAAGAGCTATTTTTTGAAAAAAAAAAAAAAAGTCTAGTGTGGTCGCACCGGTATGATACCTCCAGCAAATGAGGGAGACCGGAGGGCTGGGGGAGGCGCGGGAGGAGGAGGAAGGTGGGGGCGGGGGTGTGGAGTGGCTGGTGCAAAAGGAATGCGCGTTTGCAGGAGGAGGAGTAAAGCGATGATTGTGTAATTAAATAATAAAACAATCCTTAAGTCTGATTTGGAGAGAGCGCGAGAGGGGTCCGGAGGGTGGAACCGGTGAATTTTTCAACTTCTAAGTTTTTCAAGGAAAGAAAGCAAGAGAGGGAGGGGAATAAGAGCCCAGAGCAGAAAAGAGGAGTTTGCAGCCGAGCGGGATTTATCGTTTGGGATTTTTCAGGAGTTCCTTCCGATCCCCCCGGGCTGCGGGCAGCGGCGGCGGCGGCAGCGGCGGCGGCGGAGGCACACTCAGCCCGCTGCCCGAGCGGAAACGCCACTGACCGCACGGGGATTCCCAGCGCCGGCGCCAGGGGCACGCGAGACACGCCCCCTCCCACCGCGCCATTGGCCTCTCCGCCCACCGCCGCGCACCCATTGGCCAGCTAGCCGCCAATCAGCGAAGGCTGCCGGGGCCGCCTAAAGAAGAGGCTGTGCTCTGGGGCTCCGGTTCCTCAGAGAGCCTCGGCTAGGTAGGGGAGCGGGACTCTGGTGGGAGCTCGCTCGCGCTCCCCCTCGCGCACACATGGTCGGCTCGCGGCAAAGTTTCGTCCGCGGTCTCCACTCCGGGATCCTACTGCAGGGTTCGCGGCTGTAACCTTGAACTTTCCCAGCGCGGTGACACACTCTCCTCGCCTTCCCTGCCCGCCCTCCCGCGCCCCCCTCCCCGCCTTTTTTACAAAAGCATTTCACCACTAACTAACACCCCATCCAACCCACACCAAACCTTCGCACACCCCTAAGGCCCCCAACAACAACTGCAAACCAGAAAACAAATCCCCAAACCTAGGCGAAAAGCAGCCAGCACCGGAGGCGGCGGCCTCGGAGAGCTCGGCCGGCGCGGACGGCAGGAGGGTTGAGAGTGTAGATTGGATTTCACCCCGGGAAATCCAGCACGCCGACTGAACTTGAATCTTTGGCTATTTAAGGAGGACTGGGTTTGTGGTGAAGTTGCAGTGATCCGGCGCACAGCCCCGTCCTGATTGATCGCATCGCTGGGCTCAGATGTCTAAAATGAATAGATGAAATTCTGGCTTCTCGAAGATTTTCTTGGGCATCTCCGGGAAAGTGCGTTTTAAGGCGAAGTCATGATGTATTCTCCCATCTGTCTCACTCAGGTACATGTCTCGGTCGCTTTCTCGAGCTTTCTCTCTGGCCCCGGACGCCTTTGTTTCGTTTGGGTGCTCGGGTGTGCGGATCATCAGGGCTCGGTTAACCTGGGCACACCCTGGTCGCCGGGAGAGGCGGCGCGGAGTAACGGTGGGGTCTGCGGGCGGCGTGGGAGCCGGAGCCCGGGCGGTCGCCCACGGCCGCCGCGCGCCCAGCCCGGCGACCTGGGCAG
>NW_008351881.1:7495225-7544526 GCF_000622305.1 Nannospalax galili | reverse complement strand
GGTGGGCAGGGCCGAGGCCAGGGAGCGTCAACCCTGCGCGGTCCCCGAGCGCCGGCTGCGGCAGCTCTCCCGCCCCGGGCGCCCGCGCTCCCTGCTGCCGCGCGTGGGGCGGACGCGGGCTGGGGACCTGCTGTTCCCGCCCCGCGCCCTCGGGAAGAGCCGGTGGACCGGGGTGAGCGGCTGGGTGCCTCTGGACCCCGCTGCCCGAGGTGGGCGGGCGACGCCGCCGGTCCGTGTTGGTGGTTCGGGGACCTACAGTCCTAGTCTCTCGTGACCCGCATTTTGAGGTTCCGGTGACCGCACCTCACGGGCGGTGTTTGCTGTGACAAGAGTTTAGTTGGCTGTGGAGAATGTTAAGGACTTTGAGAACATGTTCGTTTTGTAGAGACCTGCTCCTGGGAAGACATTCGGGCATATTCGTAAGGCGTAAAGTAATACTGGACAAGTGAGGTCATTTTTATAAACTTAGAAGATTGTCCTAAAACCTGAGGAGTAAAGTTAGAAAACAAAACATTGGCTTCATACTTAAAAGCAAAGCCAGTTTCTATCAGTTTCAACCAGATGATCAAAAGAAAAAGTGAGGAGATGGAGCGTACTTACCTGGGCGCGCTTTCATCCTTCCATCGCCGCCCAACGAACTAACCAACCGATGAACTAAATAGCTTAGTCCAGAATTGTTATTTGAAGCATTTTTTTTTTTAGCCTTTACAGTTATGTGAACAGTTTACTTAAACTTTCAGTGATAGCACGATTGGTTAGTTGATGAGTTTTTTGGACATTGTCATAAAAACGAAACAGTTAAAGGAATGTTGTCCAGTTTTGAGTGCGTTAAATAAGTTTTTAAAAAAAATCTCTTAAGATGATGCATTTTTACAATGGACAAATAATTAAGATTTCAGTTGTATAACAATTAGAAACCACTGTGATTCAAAAGGACTGAGGCATTCATAAATTGTGAATGAAGATGAAAACAATGATAAGGCTTATTCAGTGATTGGATACAGTCCTGTAGCTTTTTGGCTGACACATTTTTTATTGTTTATATTTTGTTTGGCATCTGAGTATGATTAACTTAGATATGGCTATTTTAAGCGAGTAAACCTGCACTTTAATTTAACAAAACTGGAAAAATGGGTTGTTGAGCTATTCACATCTTAAAAGCTGTGAATGATAGTAGCCAATGACGGTGATAATGAAATTGTTTCCGGTATAACGAATTGCCTAGTGTAAAAGTTACCTTATTATTATTCATCAGCAGGATTTTTTCCTCTTTCTGTTAAACCACATCCATTTATATTATTTCTGCATTGGGGCAAATGAAACAGATTGAAGTAGGCTTTGCACTCACAAAGTATTGACCGCTTATTCTCACCTGTAAAGGGCTGGACAATAGTGTACTTTTCTGTACTTCTGTTTCGAACATGAGCTTTTTGGAGCAATTGCATTGCATTTCTAGTCACCCAGAGGCATTGAAAAGTCACCAGTTCTATCTTGGTTTGTGTAGGTTAAAAGTAATATTGCAGCATCCCGAATGTATGGAGCTTAGACAGGACAGTCATTCCACTATCACATTACTATTCAAGGACACATATTTACCAACACTAATTCAGGGTGACTACACCTTCTTTGTTATTTTAACAGTCTAAATCTGAGTTGATGTGTTAAACTTGTATTGGGAATTTAAGGCCTATACCAGGGAGGGTATAACTTTGTAGGTAATTTAAGGTATTGCAAAACTGAGGACACATTAAAGTGTTACTTTCGTATCAGAGGAATAGTTTAGTTTTGTATTTCAAGAGCCTGAATAGTGTTCAACAACCTGTTTTATAGTACGCTAGTGCAAAGTAAACCAGCATCTTTAATTTGTTAGAAACTTTAGAAAGTATCCCAGTTGTTACACTAAAGCATCCAGGCTTTAGCACCTTAATTTAAATAAAGCCATCATTAAAACTGATTTTTAGCAAAATGTAGTAGCAATACAAATCAGCTTTTGTGGATCAGTATAAACCAGACAGTTGTAAAGAAAAATTAAGAAACAGCTATTGATTTATTATTTGTTTTGTCTACAAATGTATCTTTAATATAACTTTGAGTTGGCTTGGTGACATTTTTTTCTTTTGTTGTCATTCAAGTTCTTTAGTTTTTTTTTTTTTTTTTTTCATGGTTTATTGTTATATTGTGATGAAGCTCTAACAGCACACAGAATTTACTCTTCCATCACTGTGTTGGGCCAATTTTCTAGCCCTTTCATGGCAACTATTGTTTCTATGAAGACAAATAAATTTGTCTGTGTATACTAGACTTTATGTTTGTATTTGAGTCGTTAAAACTTGCCTATTTATTTTAATAATTTAGTTCAACTCGAAATTTTATAAGAGAAAGGTTCTCTGAATGTCAGTGTATTTTAAAGAAAATTAAAAGTGTGAGCTTGCACACGTATCTTAGTATCGAGAATTTAGATATTAAATAACTTACATACTTTGATTTTTAAAAAAATTTTTGATAATTGCTTAGTGTTATTGTGATAATCCATTAGTTAGGATATTTGAATACCTTAATCCCCCTTTTCTTTCCAAGAGGACAGCCATGCTCCACATTCATGTCACCTAAAATTATAAGAATATATTTCAATTAATCTTTAGAAAACACACATGGGAGATGACATTTAGACATGTTATTGCAAAAATGTATGTGACATATTGAAAATCACCACTTATCATTTTGTGGGGCTGTCTCCTTATCAAATAAATGTTTTGCTTAAAGTTGAGTCCACATAATATGGAGGCCTGAAAGATACTAACAAGGCAAACTGGTGGCCTGAGAAGGGTTTCCACTTCTGTTGACCAATAAATAACATTATATGTTTTAAAACAATATTTGTCACCAGTGACAGTAAACCCAAGACAACAATGTTTTGCATGTATTGGCTAAGAGTTTCTCAGTTCACCTTTCAAAATTGCATTCTGGTGGTTTGAAATAATGATTTAAAATTTGAAACTCAGGATTGATGTTTATAGTCAAATATCGAATTTCAAAATTACTTAATCAAAAGTTATATTTGATGTCCTTAGAAGAACACGAAATGTCACTGAACATGGTATTTAAGGATCTAAGTGCTTAAGTGTCCTGGGATTGCTTATTATCTATTAAATAAGACTGCATCTGAAAGTGTGGGAAGGGCCAAAGGACGGAGACAGCTCGCTCATGCTCTCTGCAGTTGCAAGTTTTCATTTACGAGAGCACATATGCATGTTTTTAAATCATATCAATAAATCATAGTAAGAGTCAGATCCTAGGAAGTGAGTTCCTAGAGCACATTTAAGCCCACATTTCCTTGAGAAGGCAGGCTTTCCTTTTGCATATATTTTGAGGGGGATAAACAAAGTTTTTACAGTTACAGTGAAAGCTAAAAGCATGGCATCAGAAAGTGCATGGAGATAGGGAGGTCTTATCATGGGCTGTGGTTGCTGTGAGCAGGGCTGCCTTCCCACACAAAGAACAGATTGTGGTTTAACTCTTTCCATGGCCTAGTTTAATGTGCTCACATAGTAACCGAATTGTTCAAATCTCTGCTGGAAAACTACTGATCGGTTTAATGATTTCCTCTATGGCATTTGGTTATGCCTCATGCTGTGATGTAATCAGCTGCATTCTGTATTGTTATAAAATTTTGATTCATTCTTATTTGGCAATATGGTAGAACACTTGATGACTGTGTTATTGATTAGAGAGAACATACACCATTCTCAGTCCCAACTACAGACTTACTGTGCTGCAGTCTTCAGCGTTGAAACTTTGGATTTCATCTTAAAAATGCTTTCATGAACATATAGAATTTGGGGGCAGTTTCTTTGTTGGACTGTCATTACTTTACTGTCACCATCTTTACCTAATGGAATTAGTCACTTGGTTGGACTGTTCATCTCATACTTCACAGTAACTAACATGAACGTGTAAATTCTGGCTTGGGATGCAATCTAATCTATTAGAGTAAGTTATTTTGTGGTTGGGATGACAGTACAGTTGATATGATCAGAAAAATGGTTGTGGTGGAAGTTCTCACTTGTGTCAGATCTTGGCTTATTGCATACATGTAGCATGCATGTGTGCGATGTTAGTCTCTTTCTCTGGACAGCAATAGGCCTAAGCTTACAGGACAGGTTTTACCCAAGTCAGGAAGTAGTGAATCACTGACTTCATTTGGAAGTAACTCGAAATATTTGTAGGTAGAGATGATCTGCCCCCCTCCCTTAAAAAGGCTCAGATGAAGCAAGCAGGAAAAATGCAGAGCCTCAGTGTAAACCACTTTAATCACAAATAGGGTGGGAACTGTGTGATCTGTCCCCTCTCGGGCTCCCAAGCACATGTGTGTGTGCCCACAGTCCTGTCCCATAATCCATCTATAGGGCACATGCATTGTAGGGATTCCACAAAAGCAGTAACCGAGCAGGGTGCACTCCTGGTGTCACCGTGCCACAGCATGCAGAGGCCCAAAGAATGTAAAGTTGGTGCCGAGTTGCCATTTTTCATTGTTCACCTCAGATTGATTTTTAAGAGATTTTGAATAATTGCCATACTCATGTGGTCAGTTAACAAATTAAGTGACTCCGTGGGGCTTCATATTCTGTAAGAAAGCTGCCTCAATAACGTTCATGTCATTTCATTTTCAACTTTCCGAAACTTCTATTTAAAAATGCAAGAGTCTCTGTGAGAGAGTGTGAATGAGTGAGTGAGTGTGTGTGTGTGTGTGTGTGTAAGGAGCTGGTGTTGGTGGTGCGGGGAGAGAATGCACTGCTCAAAGTATGGAAACCTTCTATTCAGGACACTGATAGAAGCTGTGTCCTTTGCCCACTTTCCCTCGCCGTACTCCGGTTTCTCTAGTTACCACTCTTGGAATGGTGTTTCAGTGTTGGAATGTTGGACGTTTGATAAGAAAATGGATCAGGTTTAATGGCGCATGCTCTTTGTGCCACCAGCAGCCTCTTGCTGAGAGCATGCTCCAAGAGCGGGAACTGTGTGGCATTGCACTGAGCATCTACACGCTTTGTGTTTCCGTGCCACAGAGAAGAGAAATGAACTGTGGCATCGCTCCTGCCTTCTGAGAAGCTCTGCTCCGGTTTAAAAAAAAAAAAAAAAAAAATCCCACTGTGTTCCTTGTAAAATGGTACTGCATAGTGTTAGTTGGTCAATCAAATATTTAAATATTGAATTCGGGTGCCAAGCATCTTGGTTGCATATGCTGTGAAGCTTGTAGAATGCATGGCATTGGGGTGGGAATGAGGGGGAGGGGGGCCAGAGTAGAAATACAAAATAAAGCATGATTTTCTTTGTGGGAGGGAGAATCAGTGTGAATTTTGGTGGAGAAGGGGCATACTCTATTTTCTTCCCCCTGCTGGGTTTTTTTCCATTTTAAATAACAATGTTATTTTTATGACTAACTTTTTGTACAGAATTGGTAGTAGATTGTGGTCTATTTTTTTTTTTTTTTAAGCATGTGAAATTAAACTGACTGCACCTCTCCCTCCCCTCCCGTCTTCTGCAGGATGAATTCCACCCATTCATCGAGGCACTCCTTCCACATGTCCGTGCAATTGCCTATACTTGGTTCAACCTGCAGGCTCGAAAACGCAAGTACTTTAAAAAGCATGAGAAACGAATGTCAAAGGATGAAGAAAGAGCAGTGAAAGATGAACTGCTCAGTGAAAAGCCTGAAATCAAGCAGAAGTGGGCATCCAGGCTCTTGGCCAAACTGCGCAAAGATATCCGCCAGGAGTACCGGGAGGACTTTGTGCTCACCGTGACTGGCAAGAAGCACCCGTGCTGTGTCTTATCCAATCCCGACCAGAAGGGTAAGATTAGGAGGATCGACTGCCTCCGACAGGCAGACAAAGTCTGGCGTCTGGATCTAGTCATGGTGATCCTGTTCAAAGGCATCCCTTTGGAGAGTACCGATGGAGAGCGGCTTATGAAGTCCCCACACTGCACAAACCCAGCACTTTGTGTCCAGCCACACCATATCACAGTGTCAGTTAAGGAACTCGACTTGTTTTTGGCATACTACGTACAGGAGCAAGGTAGGAGCAGACTGTTCTTTCTTCTAGCACGGCAAACACTGCCCATACACCTCCAGGTGCAGAATCTCTGCCTTAGGCTAGAGCGTCCTGCAGGCCTTCAGATGCCCTCTGCCCTCTCTGGGTACCTTGGTGTGCCCAGTTGTACTCACATGTCTGGTGCCATGTGGGAGCCATGTAAATAGACAGGGAGCTTTCCTACCTGGATGGGCTTCTGTGTTTGAAGAAAGACCGGAGAGACTAGCAGATACAGAGTGTCTAAGAAATGGAGTTTTGCATTTCACTTTCTGGCCTAGGCTGCATTTCTTTTCCCGACTTGAAAAATGTAGCTTTATTTATGATAGTCAAATTGCTCTTTAATGATCTTTGTACTAGTCCCTTACCTGACGAGGTACATGAACTTTGTACAGGAATCTAGTGCGATAGCACCAAAAATCGAATTAACATTTTACTATTACAAAATGCTTAAGATAGCCACTCTCAAAATGTGTATCTTACGGCGACCTAGGTTTGTTTAATTTTCATATTTCTATCAACACCTACTTTTGATTTTGTAATACGCACTGTTGATTTAATTCAACTCAGTTCTTGTTTCAATAATGTATATTTTCCCAGAGTGACTTAGGAACACTTTATATTGTTAGTTTACTTGCATGTAAATTCATAAAACTTACCAAGGAAGAAAGTTGCAGCTTTCTTTATAGAACATTACAGAATAAAAACAGAAAGTGGACTGGTTACACTGGTTTAAAATAAATCTTAAAGGAATGCAGACACCACATACCAAATCATGATTTAAAGTCTTCGATAAAGAGAGCAGTATAGATGTTGCCTGGACAGTTCAAAATGAGCGATGCTGTTGCTGAGCATTTTTGAGTTAATGAAATAGATTTCTTTGTTGTTTCTATTTTTCTTGACGTGTTTTTCTTAAGTACATGAAGCTTTCTTTTCTTCAGAATCTAGACGTCTTTGCATCAGCAACAGTCTCCATAGAAAGGTGTCCTTCAAAAAAGCACCATACAGAAAGTGGCCTCAAGTTTGGGCTCCCACAGATGGTGGGTCATTTCCGAACTAGGCCTGGCAGGAGGGAAGGTGGCCTGTAGATAGCCAGGTGGCAGACAGTTATCTGACACTCATTATATAAACACGAGGTTAATAAATTGCAATGTACTTTATTGTCATTCAAAAAGGTAAAATATACAAATTATTTTTTTGACTCAGAAATCTAGACACCGTCTATGTGCTTTTTGTCTTGATATTTCTGTGATTGGGTTCTGCAGATACTCTTCAGTGTCATTTCAGAATTTTCACTGTGATTTTAAATGATGATGTTGGACATCACTCATTTGCAAATATATTTCCGAAAGAACAAAATGCTGCATTTATTATTTTCATGTACTTAAAAACTAAAGTTCAAGTAATGATGGTTGGGGGAAATATATTTTCATCTTTGATGTCCTAAAATAAAAGCTCATTAACACATGACACTTAATTTGATTGACAGCTGCCTAGGAGGTGACATTTTAAGGTGGGCTGTATATATGTGTTGGATTGACTATAAATGTGTCGTAACTGTGTTATGAAAGTCAAGGCTAGAAGGAAAGTTTTGAAAAGTGGGTCATGTAACTTTTTAGTGTGGAGAGGAAAGATCTGTGAGCAGCTCACTGCTGCTCACATTTTAGCTCTCTTGATGGCTTGTCCTTGAGGTATGCATACATGCAGATTTGTTCCAGCGCAGACAACCAGCTCTCTTAGTTTTGATGAACTGACAATAAAGAAATCCTTTGGATTTGGAAATATGGATTGAAAAAGAAAAAAATGCAGCACATAAAACCATAAATACCTTCTATGTAGCACCGGCGGGTTTGATAATCATGAAGTTTGGAGCCAACTCGCAGGGACCATGTTTTAGATAAAACACTGATTCTGTTGTTGTTTCCGCAACTTGGCCAACATAAGAGCCTCTCATTATTTTACCCTTCACATCTAATCATTTGTTACCTCCGCTTCCTGCCTTTGCATCATCTCCTTTTAACATCTGGTAGCCCATCTTTGAAAAAAAGTCACATTAGGGTGCTTTTTTTTCTCTTTTTCAAAATTTATGTCTTTTTTTTTTTGGTCAAGTATAGGTAAGTTGTGCAAGTTTACATTCAAATTTGGTTGGAGGAAAATAGGTTAGGGTGCTTTTTTTTCTCTTTTTCAAAATTTATGTCTTTTTTTTTTGGTCAAGTATAGGTAAGTTGTGTCAGTTTGCATTGCAATTTAGATGGAGGAAAATAGGTTTTAAAAGGATAAGGCTGAAGAGAGAGAGCTGCAGATCTTCTTGACTTTTAATTTTTCCTCTAAGTGCATGAAAACGTCCTTAAATCTGTTTTATAGATTAGGCAAAGAAGTGTAAAGAAAAACATGAGAGAAAAATTAAAACAGAAAAGCATAATGTTTGCGACAGAGTGAGCAACAAAATTGCCTTTCCCCCGTTCTCTCTCTCCGCTTATAAAGGACTAGGAGGAAAACATGAGGAAGAACAGAGAATGCCAAAGATGGTCGCCACTGGCACCAGGATTGGCATCAGACCCTCTTTGTTTAGCTCAGGATGCCTGTGATTTGTTAGTTGGCATCCGCAGTGCAGTGTGGAGTGATGTTACAATATATTGACAATTTCCAGATCTGGAAATGTCAATGGTCCTCTTGGCTATTTATACAGGATCACATACGCATCTCTTCTGGAAGCTGAAATAAAGACCGATGGAGAATAAGGTTCCATTGTTGACCAACTTCATGCTTTTCTTTCTCTTCCTTTTTGGTGCATCCCACACTTTTCCCCATCTCCATCCCCAGCAGCCTCATCTTTTCTGAAATGTGGAAAGAGTTACTGGAGCTTTGACACAGCTATAGTGCTACATCTGCATCTGATATGGTTTGGGGGAAGGTTTATACATTTCAAAATCATTTTTGATATGTAGTTTATAGGCTTTTGCATCACAGGGCAGTATTTCGTTTCAAGCTCAGTGTCTTCATTATGCGGCTTCTTCTGTGCAGTTCTGTTCATATAACCTGGTTGACCGCAATTCAGTCCATTTTATTATTTCTTTATGCTAGCAAAGGGTCATATTCAATATGGTGATTTATAAAATTACATCCCTCCCTACTTCACCTAAAAACTGGTAACTGATTTGGGAATAACTGTATTCAAATCCATAAAATCATTTGACGTTACTGATTCAGAGGGCTGCGCTTAGGCTGTTCCCTTGCTACAAGAACCGCCATTTTGTTTGTGAAGTGCCAGGCGAGGGGGGAAAAAAAAGGCAGACACTGTGTTTGATGCCAATAATGGTTGCCAGTGGCACCGAGGTTGGCATCAGACCCTCTTTGTCTAGCTGCTGAATGCCTTTGATTCGTTGGTTGGCATCCGCATTGCAGTGGGCACACTGGAAAGTTTTTGACAATCCCTGAATGAAAGCTGCTTGCTTGTTTGCGGCAGCAAAGCTTAGCTAATAGAAAACCCTTCCTTTTTCAAGGCTTAAAGAAAAAGATTGTGACAGATTAAGGAAAAATAGCTCTAAAATGGTCTCCATATTCCCAGAGATATTAAAGATGTCCAATGATTCTTGGGCAGGTGGTACCTAGTCCCCATATTGTCTTTGTTATTGCATTCATGAAAGCAAAGCAAAACAAAACCAAACCCAGCAAGCCTCACACAACACACCTTCCTGGGACACACATGTCCTAGAAGATGAAGTACAGTGTACTGTGACAAGTGTACGCAGGACATGCCCAGTGTGGTGATGCACAGTGCATCCTTTACGACTCACTGTTGCTTTCAGTTTGCATCACTGTTCATTTCTTATTCAATTTTTGGCTCCCTCAATTTCTGCACCTCCAAATTGTATAGTAGTTTGGTGAGAGGACCTTCTTTCCTCTCTAGTTAGTAATGAGTAACAGTGGAAATGTGGTGGTGGGGGGCTGTGGGAGGGGGTAAGAAAATCTTTAATGAGAGAACCACATGTTAAAATCTGATGTAAATCAGTCATTCCTGAATTTCTTAATTCTCTACTAAGATGTTGCCAAATTCTTAGTACACAATTCTAGACACTGGGAAGAGCAACCAAAAGGCTAAAATAATTTTGGTTCAAGTTTCCTAGATAGTTAGCATTAATGTTGCTTCCCAGTTAACCACCATTATCTCGTTAATTAATAAGAAGGATTAGCAGTTCTACCCAAAGGGCTGCACAGAAGGAAGTGTGGCCTATGGGAGGCCTTGAGTCGCCAGACTGTGTCCTGTCTGTAGCCAGGAGATGCAGGGGCACTGGAGGGGTGTAGGGGTGGGCAAAGACAACTGGGCTTTCTCTGAGGCAGGGAGGGGTTTGAAGAAAAGGGAGATCACAGCACAACACAAAGCTTAAAGATCTCAAGAGGTAGTAACTGCTGTTAGGAATTTGAACAGCTCCGAGTTTAAACTGAGTCAGCCTAAATGATTTTTGGACTGTACTTTGTACTCTTATTAAACATGTTTTGGAGTATGGCAGAGTTCAGCAGCCTTGTTACTATCATGAGCATGTAGCTTCCTTTATCCTTGTTGAGCTCTTAAAATTAATCGTGATCTTTTGCTGGATGACAACTTTTGTTGCTTTATTGTTACACCTTATCATAATTGAAGTGAGTTTTGAGGTTGTGAAAGATGTGACTTGTTTAAAGGGGAAGTTGTAATCATTATTGTTTTTGAAATACTACCCTTCCTGCTGTCACATGGCATTAGGGAGGAAGCAAACACACAGAATGATTTTCCTCCTTCAGCAACTGCATTTTAGAATCCTTTTGGGTAACAATTATTTCTTTATGAAAAGCTTAAGTAGATAATTGTTTGCAAGTTGACAGCACACTTTAACATTTTAATAAATTTCACTTCATTTGCAGGTATTTCCCATTGTGGGGGAAATAAGCTTTCATAACTTGTTTAAATGAGACTGCTGTGTGGGTGATTTGGTGTGCTGGCATTGTGACATGCTCAGAAGAGCGTGAAGTTTGTGTGTAGGAGAAATACTTGAGGCGTGAGTTCGATTTCAGGGAGCCCTGTTAAGTTTTCTCATCCTAGCGCCCTGTCCTCGACTGAACTCCCGAACACCAGGGCACGTTTGTTTGCATTCTTCCCTCCACACAATTCACAAGATAAAGAAGGGCTCTACTGGCACGTCTTGCCCCTAGGCTTAAGGAGACCTTTGTGGGAACATATATTGTAAGATAAGATACTTAGCAATTTTCCCACTGATAAGGACAAATGGAGTCCAAGGGCCAGAAGTTTACCCTTTCTGTCATGATGTCCTTGCCACAGGATAGCCTTGCAGACAACTCAAGAGTTAAACTCTGAGGCCCTGGCTGCTAGCTGGGAAAGCTTGGCATCTGTGTTCTGATATGGCAAAGTAAGACCCTGGGTTGCTGCTAATATGGGCTCGCTTTTCAAAGGGAAGGGGGAGAGCGAGCAGAGGAGAGACAGAGATGGCAAGGGGGTCGTTTGTTACCATTATGATTTTCAAAGATTTCAGACACCATATAGTATTATTTTCTGGAGGCAGCGAAGGTTGGTAAGATGCTCTACTGAGGCGAGGCACTAGACCTAGGGCTGCTTTCCCGCCTCATGCCTTCCCACATGTGCACATGAGTATGCGTTCTGAAATGTAGTGTTTACCTAGATTTTGTGTTTGGTGTGTCTCCGGTGTGTAAGAATCAAAAGCATGTTCATTGTTGAGGAATAATGTAATCTTGGGGCACTGAAGCCTGCAGTGACAGAAAAGGTGGGTGGGTGTCCTAGGGGAAAACACCCTGCTGGATACAGTGACAGGGTCTGTGTGTGGAGACTTAAGAGTTGGCAGGAGCCCACGAGAGAGGCCAACTCTGACCACCGCTTCAGCTGTTCAAGGTTTCTCTTTTCTAGATTTGTCATAAGAAGTGTGTCCAAACAGAGCTAGTATAGATTTGTAAAAGATCTAGCAGGATTTTTAAATATACTTAGTTGTTTTCCCCTAAAGGAGAAACTGCCAAAAGGAAATTAAAGTTTTGATCTCCATTAACTTTTTCCTTTTTAATTTGGCAGTCCGGTTGGATTTAGCTATCCAAGATTCTTAACTTAGTAAGGTCTTTCTTCTCACAAGCCTTCATTCTGCTGGGTTAAAATGAAGAAGTCAGCCAGTGGGCTTTTGACCCAGTAGGTGTATGACACTACACTTGCATCTCTGCTGAACAGGACCTGAAGTGGAATGCATGTGAGGCCAGGCTGAGTCTGAGTCCTCTGGAATTCCTCTGAGTCCTCTGAGTCCTCTTAAACATTGAGATGTTATTTTCCATTTCTAGGTCATCGTAGTGGCTTACCAGGTAACTGAACTTACCTTCCAAGGAATAATTCTCACTTTTTTTTTGAAGGCTTATAACTTGTGGAAATAACACAAAGCACACACTAAAATAAGCGGTTATGAAATAGCTACAGGGGATCCCCAAAGCAAGGACAATCCATTCTTCTGAAAGTAGCTTTTGGTAAGTTTCTTTTAGTTTAGAAAAGAACAGCGTTTTCCTGTGTGATCTCGAGAATAGTGCCCACAACACTCAGAGGGCTTGTCAGTATATATGCTGTGACTGAGCAGGTGATCAGGCAACGTAGTGCTCGAAGCAAGAGCTCCAGCTCTTCCCCTCTATCCCTGTGGAGGGGGACTCACTTTGGAAATCTCAGGGACTGGTGGTTATGGGATTGGAAACTCCAGTTATTATAGTAGCAATGCCTCGCCTCACGCCAAGTACAACAAGGAAAGACACTTCCTCTTGATTATGCTTACTTTTCTGTGGCAACGTGGTATATTCTCTCATTTTAGAGTAAATTCCTGAGTCCTTGAACTCTTATTGTGATGTGGTTAATGTAACTGAATTCAGTTACGATTTGGTATAGAGAAGAAATCGTCAAATCACAGGGAACTTGTGAAAAGTAAGTGCATATAGGAAGGAGTGAGTCTGTGGGATTAACTTGTATTAACTGAACGTTACAGGATGTGAGACTAATAGAACTTGAATGGTCGGGCTCTTTGCTTGTTACATTATTCAGAATAATGGAAGAAATGGCTACCAGTTAACCAATGAGGTGGAAGGGCTTTGAGGCCGAATTGAAGGCCACACATTAAAAAACAAAATTCCCAAAATTTAAATGAAGCAGTGTTGTAAGAAGGGAACGGCAGTCATTCATTCATGTGCATGGATATACTGTTTATAATAACCAACTTAGATACATACTTTCTCCGTTCACGATGATAGTTTAAACAGGACACTGTTGATGAATCATAGACAAATTAAAGAACTCTGAATAAAGACCATATAATTGGAAATATGGAGTGATGGATGAAGTAATTTTATGAGCTGAAACTTACCTGAAGGTTATATATTTTCAGAATCCCATTTTAAGGTAGTTGAGGGCATGCAGTAAGTTATTGACAAAGCACAGTCAGAAAATGGAATTTGTTTAAACAAGTACAAGTAAAATAAGAATTGCTGTTGAGAGAAATTCTTCAATGCTGAGTATATACAGTTTAAAAATTGCAGTTAGCTTTAACTGTTCCTCAAAATTGGAAATTGAATAAGTAATATTCATTGATTTTCTTTAAAAAAAAACTACATGGGTATATTTAAAATTATATATATTAAAATATATTTCCATAAAACTCTGAAAAAGCATTTAACAAGTACAATTACTGTTATACTGAGTAGAAGTAAAGATGTTTTAAAAAACTTGCTTTTGTACATTTATACTGGAAAAATATGCAGAAAACGTGTTAACAGCAAATGTTGGCAGTAGGACAAAATCTCATCACGAGTTAAAAAAGTTATTTGAAATGGGTGTATTCTGTAATCTTGTAAAGCAGGACATTACATTTGTCTGTATTAACGGAAGCACATCGATATGAGGTCTATGCCCCTCTGTTATTAAATTCTAAAGTGTGGAAAATGTTCTTGCTCAAGACAACTTGTATTTTATTATTCTGACATCTGCAGTTTCTGGATGGATTACCTTAAATTTTCTCTGCTGTGTTAAAAGCCTTGTTTTATGAGGTCCGTCTCAGCTTCTGGCCTTGGTGTCAGGAACCCTGCTACGTGATGCAACTTGCCTTGTTAGGTTTAATTGACCAAAGCTGATGTGTTAAAACAATTCATTTGGGCTGTAACTTATGCCCTGGCTAACTTGCTACCTGAATCCCTTGACCTTGACTTGTCTGGGTCATGAAATGGCTGCTAGCTGTTTGACCTTTCTATTGTGTAGGAATGTCACTGTTTCCTCTTATTCTTTTATGGTAATGGCTGACAAAAAAAGGCCCCAGCCCACACTTCACACACCAGTGGATTCCAGGCGTCCCTCTGCTGTAGCTACATCTTCTGTTTGACATGGTCTGGTTGTAGAAGTGACTTTCTTTTGTTTGTTGACAGTGATGGGGACAAATTTGCAGCCTTGCTTGCTATAGGAGATAGGGTTGTGCCCTGGAAACTGGAGGGATTTGAGTTTATTCTGTGTGGATTTTCAGTTTTTGTGTTTTGTGATGACACATCACAGTTTCCTATTCTCATTCCTCTAGGTTGACTTCTTAGCTCTTTTATTTATGATTTCCTGATTAATTATTTTTCAGCATTTCCAGCTGTTATAATAAAAACGTTTTATTGTCATTATACAGGTTGAAGTGACAAATTTAGTTATGCATCTGGTTACTAATTGCCTCAAACCTTAAAACAACTGACTTATATTTAAGACTATAAATCTTTGTCCAGTATAGGGAAAATCTGTATACGAACATACAGTATAAAAATGAACACTTTAAGCTTCAATATCCTATGTTATAAATAATTATAATTTCAAGGGAAACCTATTCTTATTGGCTAGATGTCATGACATAGCAGCAAACCATGGCGGTAAATGCAGGGACTTATTTCTGTGGAGACTTTTGTCAGTATGTGAAATTATTTATTTGTATAATGAATACAAAATTGTTTTTCTGTTCTTCATGAAAACCTCATGTTCAAAAATGGAGAATTTTACCTTGGTTCTCTTTCAAAGCAGTGAAATAATTTTATTTTTAAAATATTGGAAATGTCTTCTAAAATGTTAAAACATAGATATTTTTATCCTACCAATCTTTTCATTGCCAAATATG
The DNA here is from genome assembly GCF_000622305.1 of Nannospalax galili. NCBI lineage: Eukaryota > Metazoa > Chordata > Mammalia > Rodentia > Spalacidae > Nannospalax > Nannospalax galili. The sequence goes on along the minus strand of NW_008351881.1, from coordinate 7,529,282 downwards.
ACACTATAGTTCATGATTTTTCCTATATTTGCCAGATTAAATATTTAAAATCCAAGCTGTTCCATTTTATTTTTAAATTATTAGAGGAAAGAAGGAAGTTTAAGTTAGACTGTGCATTCCTTCCGTGTGTGCCGCATACTGTTTACACGTGTGTGGATACACCAACAGATGAGAGACAGTGTGGTGCTGGAAGCTCTAGATTTATGGATTCTCATTAAAAAAAGCATCTACAAATAGCAGGTGAGAGGTTTTCCTTCTTTTTTAAAAATTCCTTTTTCTGAGGCTGAAGAGCCAGCTCAGAGGTTAAGAGTGCAGGCTGCTCTTGCAGAGACCCAGGGTTGGTTCATTTCCCAGCACCCACATGGAGGCTAACAACCATCCATAACTCCAGTTCCAGGGGAATCTGACACCCTCTTCTGACCTCTTCGGGCACTGCACGACCTGGGTGCGCTTATACACATGCAGGCAGTACACTCATACACGAAAATATTTTTAGAAATTTTCTTTTTCATTTGGTGATTGTTTTTTTTTTTTTTTTTTTTTTGGTTTTTCTGAGACAGGGTCTCCCTGTAGTCCCAGCTGACCTGAACTCACTATGTAGACCAGGCTGGCCTTGAACTCACAACCATCCGCCTGCCTCTGCCTCCTGAGTGCCTTGTGCCTTGTGAGTGCCTTGTGAGTTCAAGGCCAGCCTGGTCTACATAGTGAGTTCAGGTCAGCTGGGACTACAGGGAGACCCTGTCTCAAAAAGACAAAAAAAAAAAAAAAAAACCCAAAACAAAAAACCCTGTCTTTCCAAGATCCCAAGATGAAGAAATCTGAATGCTTTCAGAATTAACTATGGTGATAATTCATCCCAGGGTTTAGGGGGGAGGGTGGATAAAAGACATTGATGAACCTCACTGTGTCAGCAATCCCACATTTCCCCTCCTCTTAGAAACAGAGGAGGAATGTCCTCTCTTGCCTTTGTGCTCGTTCATTGACGAGTGGTGATGCCACCCTGAGTGGAGTTTGGGTGTGGTTCATGGGATGGTGGGTCCCGTGGTAGTATCACTGCTGTGACAGCAGCAACTGTGATTTTTTTGACTTTGGCCTCAGTTCTTTTCTTGAAAGACTTTTGAAGTGACCTCGGCTGTTGGGTTGAGGAGTTCCTGGCCCATGGGTAATTGGTGTGCTGGGGTATGCACATGCGTGCTTTGCGAATGAAAGAGGTCAGGAAAAGAAGTGAGATGAGGCTTAGATCTGGATTTCTTTTGGAGTTCATTAGATGTCCTTTCTTCATACCTTCCTAGATTTTGCAAAGAAGCTTCTTAGTTTAGGGTGCTGTAACAAAATGGCACAGATGGGGCGACTTACAAATACCAAAGTATCTCTTTCTTGTAGTTCTGGAGCCTGGCAGTTCAAGGTCAGAGTCCAACATGTTTGAGTTCTGGTAAGGGCCATCTTCTGGGTTGCTGATCACCTTGTTTGTGTCCTCTCAGAAAATAGAGACAACTCACTGAGATATCTCTTACAGCCACTAATCTCATTTATGTGGATTCCACCCTCCTGACCTAATTTTCTAATGAATGTGTCAGGGTTAGGATTTAAACAGGAATTTTGGTGACTTGTAAACTGTTCTTATTTGTTTTCTGTTGCTGTGATAAACATCATTACCAAAAACAACCTGGGGAGGAAATGGTTTATTTCATCTTAACAATTCCAGGTCACAGTTCATCTCTGACGGAAGTCAGGGCGGGAACTGAGGCAGAGACCAAGCAGGAACACTGCTTGTTGACTTGCTCTCTGGCTCCTGCTCAGGTACTTTTCTTACAGTCCAGGACCATCTGCCTAGGGATGGTAGCATCCTCAGTGAGCTGGACCCTCCTGCATCAATTAGTAATAAAAAAAAAGTGCCCTACAGACATGCCGCAGGCCAGCCTGATGAAGGAAATTCCTCAGTTGTATACTCTAGTCACAGGATACAGGTGTTCAGTCTCTAATATTAAGGACTAGAATTTGACCTTTGAGGTTCTGCTCTGGCCCCTTTATCAGCTTTATGACTCTGGTCAAGTCATATGCATTCGTATGCTTTGATTTTCCTGTTTTCTAAAATGTGACTTACAATGACTATTTTAGGATTAGTGAGGTCATGTAAGAACAATAATTCAATAAAAGTGATTGTGCTATGTATGCAGAAATGTAGCATGACCTAGCCTCCCAGAGCAGCTGCCTGCTAGAGGAATGACCTAACAGGGAAGAGAAGGAATAGGTGAGTATTGAAACAAGGGCTCATCAGTAAGTTTGCCGGCAGGTCCGGTGGTCAAACATCCTGAAAAGAAAAATCTGTGCTCTTTTCACTCCAGTGTGCACGGGTATCTCTTAGTAAAAACTCCAAAGGTGGCACATGCAGTTAGCTAATCCTATAGAGTTTTTGAAACGTACTTAAATTAGAATTACGGTAGCATTTCAGAAATTGTTTCCCTCAGATTTGCCAGAAAGTAAAATTCTTTGTCAGTCTAGGAGTATTTCAGAGAAAGGAATAGCATACCTTTATTTGCAGCTCTCTGAATCGATAGCATAACTTTGGTGTTAGATAAAGGGTGTCTTGGTCAGTACTTGTAATGAATTCCTTTACACTATAATGAAGCCCGAAAGTTTCCTGTGCAACAAAATTGAGTCACTGACATTTGGGAGAACTTCATTTATGTTTTAGATTTAGTGAGACAGAAGTGAAGATAATGTGGTTAGGGTGGTTGCTGTGTGACAGGAGTAAGCTGCTGTTTTGAGACTCTGAGTCTGAAAGTGTCATAGTAAAAAATGACCCTCACTTGGGTCAAAACCTCAAATTATTTAATTGGTTACATGAATTGTTTTGATTTCATTGCCATCTGACTCTTCGAAGTCAGTTTTTCCTGTTCCTCCTTTTTGTGGCTTTCCGAAAATTAATGAAATGATCTCCAGAGGGAAGAAGTTAGCATTCATGACTTAGAGTGATTTCACTGTTACTGAGAACAACTGGATGCCAAAGGAGAAATGGTTAAAGCATTTGCTTCTCCTCACCAAATGGTGACTTGGGATTGTGTTTGACTTCAGCAGCTCTGGTGAGCTGGATCCCTGTGGGCCTGGAGCTAACTTCTGTGTACCTGACTCCTGGAGACCTGGCTGGTCCTGCGCTTGGTGGCCAGTTGACTGCCCACTCACTTTGCGCAGGGGTTTGGAAAGCAGATAGGTTACAAGGGAAATACCTTCAATCATGCATCATATTGATGCAATGTGAAGGACTTGCTGATAATGTTTATCATATACCTAAAGGCTCTAGTGAGGAGTTAATAGGAAAAGTCATTTCATTGTTTGTCTGTTCGTTAAAGGGTAACTAGGGTGTGCACCAAGCAGAATTGGAACATTGATTAGCCAGTTTAGATTCTGGTATGTAGTTTTTAATAATGTGGCATGCCTTTTCCTTTTGAGAAGGTACTCACATTTACTTAGTTGCTGTTCTGTTCACAGGATGCACAGAATACGTAAAAGCGTGTTCATAAAACAAAATGTACTGTCCTTCAGTGTGTTTAACAGTTAAACTGGCCTTGATGACAGAAGCAGCGTTTATTATTAAGTCTTTCAAATGCATTTAAAAAGCTTTGCTTACCTTCATGATGTAAGTTAATGTGACCCTGAAATGAGAACCTCTGCATGGACCTTGAATCTCATTTGTGTTTTATAACCTCTCAGAGATGCTGAAATGTGTCTTCATTCCTGCCGTGTAAAGCCTCATGTTTTAGGGTATGATTTGTAGTTATCATGTACAATTCTGTTCCATTTATAGTCTCCAAATAAGGGAAAAGCAGCTTATAGTAATATGAGGATCACTGGTCTTACAATAATTAAATAGACTTGTTATACTACATAAATTCCTTTCGGAGCATTTGGAATGACTTCCCAGTACTAAGAAATACATACAGCATTTGGGCCTACAATTAATCTGCTTTTTGTATCCAACATTTATATAATATAAAACATGTGTCTAGAGAAACATATTTCAGATTTAAGATGAGTTCATGGGAGGACAAAATGAAATTATATTAGACCCTTGAACAATATGACTACAGATTCAAGTACTAATAAAATATGGAATTCATTTAGAATGAGTAGGTAGAAGATTATTTTTAGTAAGTTTTTGTTCTTTGGTGAATGCTATGTTTGTTCTCTTAGAATTACTTTTTTGCTGAGATCCATGTTTTATACATGATGCATAAGATCAATGCAATGTGAATAGAAACCTTTATTCTGTTTGCTATCCAGGTGTTAACCACCATGCAAACTTGTAATTGGCTATAGTATCTGTCATTGATACAAGTTGCTTGATCCTGGAGAGCATGGAGCAGACTCAGTTTTAAAGTGTGGTCCAATCTGGTTCTGTAGTTCATAGCTACTCTAGTGAAAGATCCTTCATTCACTCTTCAGAAAGCATCATTACCGTTATGCTGAAAGGACTCCTGAGTTAGGATTATGTGTATATCTCCTGTGGTTGAAGCCCCATGAGGCACAATTTCCTCCTCAGTGTGGGCTGCTTTATTGTTGTTGAGTTTTTCATACTTGGAATGTGAATTTATTCTTGGTGTTGCAGTTCCGCGAAAAGAATTTCATGAAGGATGAAGTATTAGTCCAATTCTAGGACAGATTGCGTGCGCATGTACAGAGTACTATGGAAATTCTCTGATTGTTGAGTGGTTTGCAGCCATTTTAGACCATGTGCCTGGGACCAGCTAACACATTGTCAGGGAAAAGCATGATGATGTAGCAACAATATTAGATCATGCAAATGAGACTACTGAATAGTAATAGTTATGGGCAATATTTTGGAAAACACTGATTAGTGACAGTTTTATTACAGCAAATGTATGTATCAAGTCCCCAGATTTCATTGTAATGCACTGAAAACAGATGTCAAAGTGTCCCAAACAGAATTTCATGGTTAATCTACATATTGTAGGGAAAGTACAAACAAACCATTTAGAATTCTGTTATTTAATCCTTTTAGAAGGAACGAAAATATACAATTTAGATTTACTCCATTCTTTCTTTTAATTTCAGTTTTTGTTTTCTAGGGGCTGAGGATAAATTTTTTTTTGTTTGTTATTTTCTTAAGATGCCTATGGAAGAAGACATATTTGCATATGGGTATGATTTTTAATGTACTTTAAACTATAAATTTCTGAGCATAAGGTCTTCGAGTAAAAAAAGAAAGAAAGAAATTATTTAGTGACCTGGCAGTGGAATCTTTACTCTGGTCCTTTGTTTATGGGCAGAATTTTGCTCTCGGCCACGTGGTGATTGAAGAAGTTTGCTTGAAGTGAAAAAGAAAAAAAAAAAAAAAATTGTCCCTGCTTCTTGCAAGCTTCTGGGGAAGTTTGTGTCTCAGTGACTCAGTTTCTTCATCTGTGGGGAGAAGATTGGTCAAGAGGACAGCCACTAGGCCTGTTAGCTCTGGCATCCTAGGAAGTTTGGTTAGCCTGGGAGGGCAGTCTCTTTCGTGATGAGTAGTGTTTAATAAGGTTCAGATACTCTTGTTAAATTTAGGGTTTTAATACATTCTATTTACTAAAGGAAAATAGAAAATGTATAAACAGTATTGTGTAACATTTTCATGTTGTTCAATTCAAAGTCCAATAATCAGATGATTTAGTTCAATCTAGATTTTTTTTTTTAAAAGAAAGTTTACTTTTAAAGAAGGTAGCCTTTACCTGGTAAAATTGTAGAGGTGGGAGAATCTGAAGAGATAACAATTTGGAATACTGAATCTAAGAGAGACCCAACCCACTTTGGTTGCTTATACTGCAAAAATAAACATACATAATAAAAAAGTGTTATATTTTGAAGACACACCAGCACTAGTTTTTAAAAGATACAGACAAAAGTCATAAAACATAGTGACTGTTACTTGCAGTTTCTTGAAATAAATTCATTCAAGGGTCTAGTTTTTTCTCTCTGCCTCTTCCTAGGAGGTGCTGCGACAAAGTCAGCTTGCAGCCATGATTTTCCTGACACACATGGCTGCCTTTCTCTTTTTCATGGGATGGAAAATACACCCTTAAAGTTACAGTCAACTAATAAAATGGGTTAGGTAGTCGTTGGAAGATCAAAAGAATCCATTAAAAATGTATTGTTAAATTTCAGCAATGAACAGACATGCTTGAAATTCATTTAAGAGGTCAGATGTTCTAAGAAAAAGTAGGAGCTAGTTGTGAGGATCGGGCAGACCCCTTCTGCCTCTGGCCCTCTGCAGTTTTTCAGATTAGGATGATGTTTCCTGTCTCCATTTCCCTTTGTGCGGGGTATGTCTGCATATCTCAGTTAAATAAGATGGTGCTTTTGAAAAATTAAAGCACACGCCATATACTTGTTCTTATTTAAGAGGTATTTCTAAGGATTATAAGTTTAATTTTTAGGAAACAAAGCATTAAGACCATGAGGGGAATTCAATTAAAACAGAACCCTTCAAGGAAAGGTAAGAATTCTTTCACAGCATAGTGCTCTCTGGTTTGTTGTGTGTGTTTCCCGTAGTGTACTTTGTAATGCAACGGCACCTTGCAGTATAGCTCAGAATAGCTGATTGAAGAGACTTGAGCAGCGCTGGGAAGTTTCTTTAAAAGTTTGTTTCTAGGTTTGTGAAAAAGGTTTGGAGACATGTTTCTAGGACACAGTTGTAGATGGAAAAATACATAAGTAAATGTTGGATACTGTGTAAGCGCATGAAAGCCAGATCCACAGAGAGCATGTGAGACTGCCCCAGGAAGTAGATGATACTTATCTGATGAATGAATATCAATTTAAGCTGAATATAGACTAATGGGAACTAGATTGTAGTTATAAATGTTGTGATGCAAGGGAAGAGCCTCAAACTGGGCAAATCACTGTTTATTAGGACTTGTTTATTTTATATTTGCACTAATGATTAGTCACTGTTCATAAATGTTACCCCCAATTTATATGTTATAAAGTTTTTTTTTGTTTTTTTTGTTTTAAAGATTTTTAAGAATAAGATAAAACCATATAGTGTATCCATGTTAGCCACAGAGTATATTCTAGACTGTTGTGGGTTTGAATGCTGGTTTGACAATGTTCACTGTGTGGTTGGGTAAATTCGTTTTATCTTCTAAAGATTTAGTGTCCTGAGCTCTGGCGTGAGTAGGTAGCTTATTTGGTAGTTCTGAGAGTCAAATGAGAAAATGTGTGTAAGATGCTTAGTACCGCACCCGTCATGTTGCAGGTGAGTGTTAAAGCATTTGCAGTCAGTGGAGTGTGGTGGCACACACCTCTAATCCCGGCCCTCAGCAGGCCGAAGCAGGTAGATCTCTGTGAGTTCAAGGTCAGCCTGGTCTACATAGTAAGTTCCAGGCCAGCCAGAGCTACATAGTGAGACCCTGGCTCAAAAAATCAAACAAACCTAAACCAAACTACAACATTTACAGTTATTTACAGTTATGTTCTGACTTTGAACCACAGGTAGCACAGTATTGACACATAGTAGGCCTTCAGTAATAATTCTGGGAGTGAATGTTCCCCACCTTTACCTGAGTATTTTGGAAGATCAAATCTCTATTCTGTAGGGCAGAACATTAATTTGAGGACAGTTCTTAAAGTGAAAAGAAAGAAAACCTAAAGTTGACAATTTTCGAACATTGTAGTTATATGGCAAGAATTGAAATGTAGTTGCTGTGCGACTTCAGAATCCATCCTGCAGTGAGTGGTGAGCCCACTGCAGGTCACTGGCCTCATTTACTGTTGGTGGGTGACCTAAGACATAGCCTTTCTAGAAGCATAAGTAATGCTGGATGCCATTTTAATTTCTTGTTAGAATTCAGAATACAACACCAGTGCTATCCATTATTCCTAAAACGTTTAATTTGTGTTATAAAAAAATCCCTGACATAAACACAGTTGGAAAAAAAAGCGATCATACACATAGTAGTTGCTTTATAATGAGTTCTTGACACAGTGGTATTTATTCATGTAGGAAACAAGACTTTAAAATCCCCAAATTGAGCCATGTGCGGTGGCGCACACCTTTAATATCAGCACTCGGGAGGTGAAATTGAAGCCAGCTTAGTGGCGTCCAGGCCAGCTGGGGCTACAGGGAAAACCCCGTTTCAAAAAGACCAAAAAAAAAAAAAAAATTACAAAATTTTAATGGACTTGAATAGCCACACACACACACACACACACACACACACACACACACACACGCGCTCACGCACATCTATCCTTCCATCCATGTACCTATTCTCCTTAGCATCTTATTAGTATTAAAAATTAGAGTTCCACAAATCAGGGGAGAATAATTATTTCATTAATATGTGTAAAAATATTCTCTGAGGAATAGTTTTGATTGTTTTGTCTTTTTAAAAAAAATATTATATTGACCAGGCATGGTGGTACATATCTTTAATCCCAGCACTTGGGAAGAAATTTAGCCCTGGTAGTGACTACATTATAGTCTTGTTACTCAGTTCATAATGGTTAGCATTTCTAGAGGGTATACTGTGTATATGTACCTATTTGTGTGCATTCTGGTATTAATGATTTTATGCATATCTTATATATATAGTTAGTAAAGTAGGCATTTATTAAATGATTAAAACATATCATTTAAGAAAAATACAAAACGTTTGGTAGAACAAGTATACTGTGTTTACTACTGTTGTAGTATTTTAGGTATTAGGAAAAAATTAGTTGAAATATTAATTACTTTGCCCAAGCAATTTATGAGTAGAAAAGAAAATAAATTGGTCATTTCCAGTGTTTATGAGCAACAGAAACCTATTGAGGGTGGAGCAGGCGTACAACCATCTAACTGTCTCACTAACTACGCAATATAGTTAGCGTTGCTGAGCTTGCGGGGGAGACCCTGTGGGACTGCAATCCAAAGGTCAGAGAGGAGGTGAGTCTTAAAAGAGTTTTCTCAGGGGTATGCAACAAAAACAAAACAAGAGGAAATATTACTAGGAATTCACTTGCATGGACTGTATTTAGCAATGATAGCTGCTGCACTGAGAAACTATGTTTGACAAATTTGATGTTTTGTTAAAGAATGTAATAGGATGCTTTAACTCAGATGCGTAAATGCATAGTACTAAATGTTGTTGATTAATTAATTTCACCTTTTTGTTACTGGATAGTACTGCTAAATTCCCATTTTGAAATTATCTGTGTATTTTAGCTCCTAGTTTTTAGTGTATATCCTGTATATGTTCATAAATGCTTCATAAAATATTTTTTTATTATTGTATGTATTTTAGTTGTTTATAATCCAGGATGGAAAATGTAAATCTATATTTGTTATACTATAGGTTACTTAGAAATAATTCACAGTTGAGAAGATAATTCTGTAACCAGTTAAAAATATGAAAAACAGATTATTCGACAAATGTTTTAAAAATATTCTGAAGATAGCTGTATTCAGCTTGGGCTTAATATTTTATTATTTTAAAAGCTAAGTTTGGCTCCCCAGCTAAGTAGAAAGAAATAAGTGGTTCTATCCAATGAGCTGTGTTTTGTTGTCAGACTAAAGTACAAGCAGATAAAAGCAAGGGGCTAGAACAGTGGTATACCTCAGAATAATAACATCCACACTTCTATATGAAATTTTCCAAGTAACAGTTTATTCTCACTAAGTGTACTTGTAGTGTACAGTGTTTGCTCATAGGTAATTACAGGAAAGGAACAGTGTAGCAGCTCTGTGGCTGTGGCAGGGTAGCATCTTTTATAGTTGCTTTCAGTCTCTATGTTTATAAATTGCAATACCTAAAGATAGAACTGAGCCTCTTGTGTGAACATCTCAGGGCTTTGTCACCCTGTTGGCACATGGAAAGCAACCCGTGTTTCCTAGAGGACAGTTCTTCGGGTTTTCCCATCTCTGTACTTAGTCTTAGAAGGATGGCTGTATATATTTAAACACACACACTCAGATGTATGTGTTGATTTTGTTGGGTTTTGTTGATTGTGCCGTTGGATACTATCATGTGTACATGTAACAAGATTATGAGCACTGAAATATGAAGAGAAGTCTGCCTCAATTTACCACTTTGTAATTGCATTTTGCAGTGAATCTTCTGTCTAAAAATAAGCTTCTCAGCCATTAGGCAAATACCCACCAAATGTACAGACTATACGTTAGGCATTGTGTCAGGTGTTGGCATTACAATTCAGAAAAGACCAACTTTACGGTAGTGAAAGAAAATTTGAGACTTATCGTTTTCTTGTTAAACTGAAAGCCATTAAATTTTTGCTAAATACTTGATGATAAAAGTAATGATATTGACTATACAAACATCATTTGAAGGAAATTACATGAAAATTTATGGTAATTTCTGAGAAAGCAGATGACAAGAATGGATTATTCTGATGAGCGAGTAGAATGTTTTTTTCTGGAGGATAGCACTTACATTTTCAGAGCACCTGTAGCAGAAGCCCCCGCATCCAGCACGTGGCAGCATAGATTTCTTCTTGCAAAGAACTGGAAGCTTGGTAGGGAGCTTCTGTGCTGTGCCCTTTATCCTGACACACAGTGGGCTCAGTGGTATCAGTTCCACCCCATGAAGGGAGGAGGGCTTCCACATGGAATAAGTCATAGTGAGCACATAATGATGACTGTTTTTACTTGGACAGATAGCAGGATAGACTGTGGCATTGGGGTACATTGAGGCATTCATTTCTCCACCTCCACATCATCAGTATGGTGGAGGCCCAGATAGGTGGAAGTGACCAACCAGGAATGTATGGAGTTGGAGCTTGCCTGTAAAAGCTGTGGGAACGAGTGTCAAAAGTTGAGAACCAGGAACACTGGAAAGAAAGCCCCGTTCTTACAATTTGTAGCTATAGGACTTCCAGCAAGTGTTCGAAAGTCTGAGAGACTTTGTATCTTATGCAAAGTGGAGGTAGTACTAACCTTGGGAGGTTTTTGAAACTGCCTTTTGCTATGCAGCCCAGACTGGCCTGGAACTCCTGTCCTATCTCTGCCGGCCAACTGCTGGGACTATAGGCATGAGCCACCACACCAGACTTCATCTAATCATCAGAAGCTGTATAAGGTAGATGCTTCCCTGTCCTTTCTGAAGTCACAGCTCTGCAGTTGAGCTGCTTACACAGAGGCTAAATTTGAACCCATGCAGTTTGTCTCCACAGCTCTTTCTTAACCATGCTGAGAGGTAGGACTTCCTCTAACTTCAATAGAATACAAGGAAGAAATGTTCATATAATCAATAAAATCTGCCTATTAAGCCGAGAGTGGTGGCGCACGACTTCAGTCCCAGCACTTGGGAGGCAGAGGCAGGCAGATCTCTGTAAGGCCAGCCTGGTCTACAAAGTGAGTTCCGGGCCAGCTGGGGCCATAGGGAGACCCTGTCTCAAAAAGACCAAAAAAAAAAAAAAAAAAAAAAAAAATCTGCCTATTAAAAACCCATAAGCTATTTTATTTGTTCACATATTTCAGAAAAGATCAGAGCAATCATTGTGTTAGAATTGACTTGTAAACTGTGGCTTTTCAGTTTGGACTTAGACTAATGCCAATATGTGAAGACACAGTGGTTTCCCTGCTCACCTTTTCTCTTGAACGAAGCTGCCTTTCCTGTTTGTTGTTTCTTTCCCCTCTATTATGTTTCTTGTGCAAGATCCTGGAATTGGATGTGTTTATTGAGCAAGCCACAAAGGATACATTGGGAAAATAAAACAGCCTTAAAGAGAGGATTAAGCGAGTCAAGAGCCATACATAGTAACGCAGGGCAGGGCTGGTGGTGCCTAGGCTTTATGACAAAGCCTGGTGTCTCACTCACACCCTGCTGTAGCAGTGCTTTTCCTCATGTTTTAGAGCAGTTGTTTTACTATTCCTTCACGTTGGGAAAGTTGGCTATTTTTCTTGGGTGTGACATCTGTGCACACATGAGTATCTACTACGGCCTTTTTTCTTACTGAAGGAAACTGGTATGCGAAGAGAGAGATGTACTTTGGTTCCTACAAAAAATTTTTTTGGAAATTTTTTTTTTTTTAACAGTCAATATTTCTTTACAAATGGCTCATTCAGGTTCTGGTTTATAGATGAGATTTGAATACAACCTAGGGTTTTATTCCTAAACGTTTTATTCTCTATCTCTTTGGTTTAAGGGATTGATTTCCTTCTGAGATAAGATATAAGATGGTAAATGTCTCTTGAGTTTTACTATTATAGTAGGATTGGCATTAGAAACAGTGACATGTTGAGAACGTCCTGTGTGCCCCTTGAATTAGTTAATGTAATGGTTGTTAAAATTTTATCTATATCATTTTATGTATATGAGTGCTTTACCTGCATTTATATGTGCACCTGTGTTGTGCAGTGCCCTTTGAGGCCAGAAGAGGACATCAGATCCCTTGGAACTAGAGTTATAGATGGTTGTCAGCCACCATGTGGGCGCTGAGAACCGAATCTGGGTCCTCTGCAAGAGCAGCTGGTGCTCTTAATGGCTGAGCCATCTCTCCAGCCCTGAATAATTAATGTAATCTCTGCAGTTCCTGAAAGCCTCAAGAATTACTATTGTTAAACAAATAGAAGTTGAGGTTAAATATTGAGTACATGTCCAATCAGACAGCTAGTGATAGAGTCAAGATTTGAACTCAGGACTGCCCCCCCCCCAGCATATTCCAGTGTCATTGCCAATGTTACACTTGGAAGTTATGCTTTGCTGGAGAAATGCATCAGTGATAGAGCACATGCTCAGTATGCACAGGTGCCTGGGTTTGAGCACCACAGAAATAAGTCAGTTCCTCAGCTTTCCCCAACAAAACAAACTTTTAAGTGTTTTCTATATTGTGAAGGGATTTAAGGTGCACTTTATACTCATATGTGTATTTCACATACACAGTTAAACACCTGTCACCAAATCTCAGGGTGGACCTGCTTAGAGGAAGAGAGATTGTGTGTGTTTTTCCCTCTGTCACAGTAAGTGTTTCTTCTTGCTCCTTGCCTGATGTACATGCCCCCAGAAACTGCAGCTCTCTCACTTGGTCAGCAGCAAGCAAGAGATCTCTTTGATGTTTAAAGATGTTGACTTTATGTATTTGTCTACAAACATGAATGTAATTTTTTTTCTCTTCCTATCAGTTTCCTTTCAGAGATGTTTAGAACAGTGAAGGCCCAGGCTAAATCAACGTTGTCAGACACTGCACTCAACCCGAATGAGAAGCCCATTGTCCTCAAAGACATTGAAGCCCTTAGCTGGGAATTTTCAGTCAGGATGCTCTCCTCCCAGTTAGTTACACAGAGCTGTTCTGTCTGGGTGGGGATCTGACAGTTACAACAGGAGAACTTTAATCCCCAGGATAATGTAGGGACAGACACTAGTATACTGTGGCATTATGTTAGAGTTGCAATTTCTTGAGATTTTTTTCCAATTTAACTGAAATTCCTTAAGTCTGTGTCCAGTGAGTGGTATGATCATATAAATATATGATCATTTTCTCAAAAACCATTTAAGAACAACCAACACAACCTTCCCCAAGACCCCTCAGCCAGAAATGACACTTATACCCAGCTGTGCCAGCCAGGCAATGTGGTGGAAACTTTAATATCTGAACTTGATGTGTATGCAGTTATTTGCTTAATCTTTCAGCCATGACATGTCAGAGTTGTCTTGGCTAGACTAACTGTGAGGTGACAGTAATTATAACAGCTGCAACATCTAATGTTTATATACTTACTATATCTCAGCTACAAAATCTAATGCTTAGCACTTACTGTATCATAGGTACCATGTTAAGATGCTTTCCATAAAGCTTCTTATTTCATTTTAAAACAAACTTGGATAGAAGCTATTGTCATTATTATCTTCTTAGGAAGAAATTTACTCAGGTGAAGACTCAGTCATTAAGTTTTTACAGCAGCAGACAAGAAGAGGAACGGGGCTTTGAACCCAGGCTTCCAGTCAATACATATAAGAAGCTCATCTGACTGTCTGGACAAAAGAGGCTCTCAGAAGACTATTGGCTTGGGGCAAGTCAGTGTGTCTTCAGAAACCTGTGTTCTGATCTATAAAAGGTTCAAATGCTCCTGCCTTCCTGGTCAAGAAAGAAAACCAAGTGGCTAGGGATGTAGCTCAGTTAATGGAATGCTTGCTTAGCATGCACAAGTCCCTGGGTTCCATCTTCATTGATGACATAAACTGGGTGTGTTTATTCCTCTCTGTAACTTGGCAGGTAGAGGCAGAAGTATGAGAATTCCCGGTCATCCTCAGCTACAAGGCAAGTTTGAGGCTGTCCTGGAATACATGAGGTTTTGTCTTAAAAAAAAAATCGGGGCTGGAGAGATGGCTTAGCGGTTAAGAATACTGGTTGTTCTTGCAGAAGACCCAGGTTCAAATCCCAACACCCACATGGCAGCTGACAACTGTCCATAACTCCACTTCCAGGGGAATCCGGCGGCCTCTTGATGGCCTCTTCTGTCCTCGGCGGGCATTGCACGACACGGGTGCACATAAAATGAAAATAATAAAAGAACTATTTTAACAACTATGTATGTAGATGAGATGGTTTTAAAAGTATTAACGTGTCCTTAAGATCCTGTTTCTGTATGGAGATTTATGTGAATAATCTCATTAAAAAGTCACATTGCATCCAGGTGTGCTAGTGCATGCCTTTAATTCCAGCACTTGGGAGACAGAGACAGATCACTGTGAGTTCCAGGCCAGCCTGATCTACAGGCCAGCTGGGGCTACAGGGAGACCCTTTCTCAAAAGACCAAAAAAAGTAAAAGTCTAAGTACTTGTAAGCTTTGTAGCATGTCACTACATGTGCTATATTTTGTGATTGTCACATTTATATTGTTACTGATTGCACGAAGCATGGTGTACTTTAAAGGAAAAATCTTTGAACAATGCATTTTAACCCTTAAGTAACAGTTACTGGATATGTTGGCATCTTGATCCCTTTGATGCTATTTTGGTAGAGGAGGGGAAGAGCGTTGTAAATAAATGGATGAAACATTTCTACATATAATCAGTTACGATGTATATAATAAAATGATTGTTGAAAAAATATTATCAGCATAAGGAGGTGGATTAAACATTTACAAATTATCCTTTAAATAATACAACTTAGACTAACTTCACACCATAACAGAAGTCTTTGTACTGAATTAAATTTCTTCGTTCTTCTTTTCCTGTGTCTGCAAAATAAAATATTTTTAGAATGAACAGTTACCACAAAGCTTTTTTCCTAAGATTTGTTTTTTAAAAACGTAACTGATTTGTTTAAAATGACAGATATTTGTTTCATACACTGTATATTTTACATTCCTTCAGGAACTTACAAATATGTAATTTGGTAGTTCTTATGTTCTGTGACCTCATTTTCCTAAAGAAGACAGGTGTGCACACACATGTGGATGCATCTGAGCCTGTATAAATGAAGCTTAGAGACTGCGGCAATTTAGTCAAGGCCATAAGTGACCTGGTGTGCCCTCCAGCATGCTGTTTATAATTGTTGTGGTTAGTTTTCTTTCTCACTGTTTCTACCTATAATGTCAAAACACAATTATATGGAGTTGGTATGTTCACTAATAGCAGTTTATCTCTGCATGGTTTATAGACAGAGTCAAAAGCCAACAACTATAATTACATCCATGTTTCTGACTTAGCAGTGAGCTAGGAAAGTGTGGCTGAAGTGTGCAGTGGTTGCAGGGCCGCCAGGAGGAATTACAGGGCAAAGTGAGTGCTCTGCATTCCTTTGGTTTTACAATAATTGTTACTTAAATTTTGTTTTCTGGATTTTACCACTGTCTGTTGTGTTTATATGACCACATAAAGAGTGGTTGAGTTACGTGTCCGCGCATTCTTCGTCGTGTCTTCTTGCCTGCCTCTGTGAACGTGCTGGCTGTCCTTTCCCTCTCTTCTGACTCAGCAGACAGTCCATTACAGTTAATAGTTTTCTGAAGCAGCCTGATATTCATGCTCTATGGAAACCATAAGACTTCTACTATTTGCATTATATGTTTAATTGGATAATTATGGGAACCATGTTGAACTGTTAGCAACTGTCAAGCCTTTGATTAATCTTTTGAATGTTCATTGGCCTGGTTCAAGTTAGCAACAACAATACAGATCTTTTTCTGTGTGTTGTGCTGTTGTTGCTGTTTTCATGATCATTCAAAAGGGTAAAAATAATTTTTTTTTCTAGAAAAATACATTATTTCCCATTTTGGATCACCTTAGATATTGTGACACAAAATGTGATGTAATTTGTGAATCGCCACGGTTTGTTTTACATGTGGATTATTATGGTTTTATGATTCTAGGAAAGAGGTAATAAAGCCTTCTTATTTTTTAATGCTAATAGCGATGTAAAATATAAAAGAAGACCTTAATCCTCCTGAAGAAACCAGTTATCAGCTGGGTCCGTACCCACCCAGGCCTTTGCCTGCATCCCAGAATTTTATTTCTTTTTCTTTTCATTGAGAAGAGTGCTCCTTGTCTACAGGAGATGTGTCCTCTAAGGAGCCCAGGCTCTACCTGCCTATGCACCCACCTGAGCTATTATCTGGATTCCCCCATTCCTAACTTTGTCTGGTATAGCCTTTCAATGCATTGTGAGCTCATTGGTACAGGAAGACTAGTCAAGATTTGCTTCTTTTTTTTTAAGTCATGTTTAAGTTAAATATTGAATGTAGGAACCCTCATTTTATGGGAAATACTGTTTCAATCTTGTTTTTTTTTTTTTTTTTTGGTCTTTTTGAGACAGGGTCTCCCTGTAGCCCCAGCTGTCCTGGAACTCACTATGTAGACCAGGCTGGCCTTGAACTCACAGAGATCTGCCTGCCTCTGTCTCCCGAGTGCTGGGATTAAAGGCGTGTGCCACCATGCCCGGCTCAATCCAGTTTTAAAATGAAGAAAATGTGAGTATAGGTTAGGGAAGATCGAGATATTAAAAGCCGCTAGCGCTGTTTCTCTGATGATTGACATCTGAATAAATATTTAAAGGAGGTGGTAAAGATAGGTATTTTAGACCTGTAAGTATGTGTATGTACACATACATGATCACCTGTTCCTTAAGCAATTCTATGAAGCCAGCTTTGTTCTTGTCTCCATTTTACATGTGAGGGTACTAGAACAGAAAAGAGATGCCTAAGGTCTAGGCGGGAGAGTTGGGATTTGGACATAGGTGTTTTGTTTGGCTACTCTGTCAGAGCAGCTCCTAAAATGGCTTAGTGAGACTAATCCAGGATAGGGCTAACCTCTTTAGCAGACTTTATACTAAACAGGGCGTTGAAAATAAAACACTAGATTCCTCCTGCCATTTCAAAGTGTGTCGTTTTGAAGTACCATCTTGGATCAAGTTAGTAGGTTTGGAATGGGAATTTCAACTACTTGCAAAGCAGTCCTGCTACTTCTGTTGAAAGTGTATTTTGATGATTTAATCAGATGCACAGAAGCGGAGGTGGAAAGGGATTGTTTTAGGTGAGAAAAATGCAGTAGCAATGCAAGTCTCTCTTCTTGAGTTTACAGTGTTATTATGAGACCTTGGTGTACTTAGGGGCTTTGCAAATATTGGGCCTTCCTTTGTGGGTCAAGATGGCCACTTTAGCTAGCTCATAGCAGGGTAGCCAACTGAAAGGACAGTGTAAGGCAAGTAAACAGAGAGCAAATTCAGACCAGCAGCAGCACCTGGAAAATGTTGTACACTTTGAGTTGTAGATGAGAAACAAAATTCAGACGGAACTTTTAAGTTGTTTCTCTGAAGAAACCCTTTCCTCAGTTCCTGCCTTTTGGCTTATCTTCATTGTAGAGCATTCTCATTGGTATTGTCTTGATTTGAGGGGCGATTCAGCAAGCTCTCAGTCTTGGGTAGTGTTAAGTCAAGTGTTCATGTAGATAGTAATGAGAAGGTAATGCAACTTCAAGAATATATTTATGGGGCTGGAGAGATGGCTCAGCAGTTAAGAACACTGGCTGTTCTTGCAGAAGACCTGGGTTCGAATCCCAGCACCCACATGGCAGTTAACTGTCCATAACTCCAGTTCCAGGGGATCCGACAGCCTCTTCTGTCCTCTGCGGGTGTTGCACGACACAGGTGCACTTACCTAAGTGCAGGCAATACGTGCATACATGTAAAATAAAAATTTTTTTTAAAAAAGAATATATTTATTAATGTTGAAAATAACATTCATAGTTTCCACGATGATGTACTTTTAAAAAATGACAGTGATTCATGACATATCATCACAGAGGTAAGGCTTACCAGATCTGACTCCCATTTTTTGTTCCATTATCAGTGTCACTTTAAAAGCCCTCTGTAAAATGGTAGTAGAATAATTGCTCCCAAGGATGCATTTCTATACTGTATGTGAGTGGGCTCATGTTTTCTCTTCCCTCCCTTCCCTCTCCCCCCATTTTCCCTCGCTCCTTATATATGTATGCAGTCATGCATATTCTTGTATTTTCCTTTTACTATATTTACTGTATTCATTCTCACCCATCAAAATGAAAAATTCCTGAGGATAAGAAGTGTACTTTATTCTTTTTTAAAAATTTATTCTATCTGTATGAGCATTTTGCCTGCATGCATGTAAGTGCACCTGCATTGTGCAATGCCTGCAGAAGCCAGAAGAGGGCGTTGTGTCCTCTGGACCTTGAGTTATGGAGGGTTGTTAGCTGCCATGTGGGTGCTGGGAACTGAATCCAGATCCTCTGCAAGAGCAACCAGTGCTCTTAACTGCTGAACCAACTCTCCAGTCCCAAGAAGTGGACTTTATTCTTAATGCATGCTTAGCACACAGTGCTGATTATGTTTTTCGAATAGAACCATTTTGGACTTTTAGCTTTTCTTAGGTGCTTTACTGAAAGTCTTCTGAAGTTAGGTAACACATTTTCCTCAGTGAGCCTGTAATTTTTAAACAGTAGATTTCTACTGCTGGAAGATAAAAGATAGAAGAGAGATGGGGAGCTTCATTCCCTGGCTGGGAGAATTTCCTCAGTCTCAGTTCCTCACTTTGTTTAGAGAATGTCACGACTTCAGAATCATGGTAGAATTAAAGGTCTGAATTCCCCACTTTGCCGTCGATAACATCGCATGATGACAATATTCCTTACGAGTTACTATTGACATATTCCCAACCCACCTTTGTTCTTCATTCATGGCTCACTGACCCCCAAGCCAAATGTTGTAGGGTTTACTCACATGGAATTCACCTTTTTTCTTTCCTAGGCCTTGAGACACCTGAGAACACACCCTGTTCTTCAATCTATAGAGTGATCCTTACTGATTTCCACTTATATTTCAGACCGTTTGCTCAGTTTTGGAGTCCCCAAATTAGACTTTGATTGAACATACTCATCTTGTGAACAATGTTATGACAAATAGGAGCAGCTGTATAAACCAGTTTTCTGTAGCTTCACACAGGGGACTCACTTAACAATGGACCACTGTCAGCATTTAATCCTTTTTGCTTCCTGGTTCCTGTGAACTTTTCTATTGGGTGTCAGGGTTATTCTTACCAGCAACAGAAGGAAATGTCAAACAGTACAAGTCAATCGAACCTCTTTGGAGCTCTTTCTAGGTGACCTGGAGAGCTATTGGTGATGATGACCTGCGTATTGGTTCTGATTGGGGCAGAGTGTTGGATTGACTCTTGTTTAGAGTTGCTTTTCAGTTTAGCACCAATCATGGCCATAAGAAGCTGGTCTCTAAAGTTGAGAGTGGTGATGGTGTGAAGCAGGAAGAAGGGCAGGGCTTCTCCTTCGGCCAGAGGAGAAAGAAACATCTTTGTGAGTGGTTTCTCATGTCGAAGTCTCCTTTTGTGTATGCTAATATAAAAACAGGAGAAGCAGAAATCTCAAGTGACCTTCTGTCCCTTGAGGTAATTTCTGTTATTGTTTCTTTGACAGAAGAAGGAGGGTACACTGATGTCAGATATAGCAGGGAAGGCTGTAAAGCAGAATTAAAGCTTTAGAGTAACAGGGCCTGAAAGTTCAGGTTCTAGTTGAAGCGTACTTGACACTGAACTCCTTGTTCGAGGGGAAGCCTTTGCCTTAGGTCTATCTGCAGAGGACATCTGAAATTTCTTTGGCTTCTCTGCTCTACAGCAAGCTAACAAGAATGGATGACAAAAGGATATAAAGATAGAGCTCAAACAAGTTGTTGCTAATTCTTTCTTTCACCTAAGAAGACTAATGAAAAGCTTAAATTACTAAATTCAGACTAGACCATTGTCACTACTTGCGCGTCTGTCTAATCCATATTGGAAAGCCACAAACAGAAGCACATAATTTGGCAAAGCACCAAAAACATGCCTCGGCACACTTCTGGAGATTCTCTCAAATGACTTAATGATTCAAGAATGCGTATGTATGTGTGTGTTTGTGTGTGTGTATGTGTGTATGCATGTTTATATGTGTGGTTTACATGCACATGTGTTCATGCATGCAGCAGAGATGTTTAGAATAAGTTCTTCCAGCAAACTCTGTATTACACTTCTTTTGGGAGTTTGAGGAGTTTCCTCCAAAATTCTGAATTGTAAAAAGCAGAAGAAAGTTGAATGCAGGTACTCTTTTCATTTCAAAAGAAGTACACTATTTTTTTTTTTTTTTCTTAAATAGCAACTCAGGACAAGCAGAATTCTTCATAGCACCATGAAGAAAATTCCTAAATTAGCAAGTTAGTCCATCTTAAATTTTCCACGAAAGCATTTTTCTTTTGCCTGGTTTCTCTTTGCTATACATAGGATGGACTTTTATAAATAGCACCTAATCTGATTCAATCTAGAATACTTGAAGACACTAAGAGGACCACATAGAAGGCAAAATAGTCCTTATACCTTTGGTCTACTTTCTCTTGCATAACCTATTATTTTTAAAAGCCAGATGTTTTTAATGTGTTACATTTTATTTAAATATTACAGAAAATTTGACAAGATAGGTGTTGTTTTTTCTTAAAGATGCAGAAGTCAGAGCTCAAAGAATTTAAGTGTACCAAGGTCACATGATTAGGAAACGACAAGTGAGATGACTTCAAAGTCCGCTTAAGTCTAAGGGTAGTGCCCTTGACTCTGCCTTTCAGCTTTCTCTGAAGGAACGTCCATCACTTCATTCCTTGACTTCCGAGCTGTACTGTTTCTGAACGTGACTGAATATTAGCATGTTAAAACACTTCCTACTTAGTTTAGTTATGCTTTATGTTTTCAAATTCCAAAGTAATTTTTAAAGGTGGACATAGTGGATCAGCACTATAATCCCAGCACAGGAGGAAACAGAGGTAGGAGGATTATCATGAATTTGAGGCTAGTCTGGGCTATCCTGATGAGGCCTTGTCTCAGAAAACCAAACCAGATCAAAAAACCCAAAGCACTCTTTTGTCTGTTTAAAGCGTGTGACTAAATATTGTTTTCCATGTTACGACTGAGAGTCATTAACGTGTTTCACCCAGTAGAGTCAGGGGCTGGCACATCAGAACAGCATGTTTCCCTGATTTTGTTTTTTTTCAGGACATTCTCAAACAAGAAGAAAATCCATGCTTGTCCTGCTGCCACAAATGTTGAATGTGTAAGCCTAGTGCTTTTTCTTGACTTAAAAAAAAAAAAAAGGACCTGCGGTGCCGAGCATGTGCTTGTGAACTTGGGACGTCCTCTCACTGTACCACAGGCTGCTGGCCATTGGTTGAGCTGTCCACATATGCCTGAGAAACTCTTCAGTTTTTGTTATGAGTTAGACATTTTTTGTTCTTTTTCTTTTTAAAACTAGTTTTATTTATTTATTATTTTTATTTTATGTGTATGAGTGTATTGTCTGCATGTATGTGAGTGCACCCATGTCATGCAGTGCCTCAGAGGTCAGAAGAGGGCTTTGGATTCCCCTGGCACTGGAGTTAAGGATGGTTTATAGCCACCATGTGGGTGCTG
Organism: Nannospalax galili; assembly: GCF_000622305.1. NCBI lineage: Eukaryota > Metazoa > Chordata > Mammalia > Rodentia > Spalacidae > Nannospalax > Nannospalax galili. Next base: position 7,507,387 of record NW_008351881.1, on the reverse strand, counting down.
GGAATCGAACCCGGGTCCTTTGCAAGAGCAATCAGTGCTCTTAACTGCTGAGCCATCTCTCTGAGCCATCTCTCCAGCCCCTTAAAACTGCTTTTAAGGGAGTTTTTTGGTGTACTGGTAGAGTTTGAACATCAATAGTTTTTAGTCTTCTTCCATATTAGAATTAGATTAAGATTCCTAAATTTGCACAAAAGTAAAATAGAGACAGGAAGTGAGGGAGCTCACTGCCTTACTTTTCTTTAATTGAAAACCATTTTATTAGCTTTGCTTTCTTTAAGAAGGAACATGATTACATTGAAAGACTTTGTGTAGGTTGGAGAATCTAGAAAGGGAGTGGAGTGGCTTTTCTTGTTTTGAATACCGTTTGCAGTTTGCCCTGGGAACAGGGCATCTTTCCTCCTGACCCAGAGCTGAGCCTGGGTTCCTCTGTCTGCTGGAGGAAAGCATTGCACTCCTCTTTTCAGTGAATGCAACCAACCAGGATACTAAGGCACTGAGGGTTTCGGCTCTGGTGTGCACTGGGTTCTCACTACGTATACAGCCGTTATTCTTCAGAGTCATGCTGGTGAGTGGGCTGGATCACGAGAGGGTCGAGAGCCTTCCTGTCCTGGCAGGGTTTCCTAACTGCACCGTGGACTGCTTCTTGTTCACTGCAACTGCAAGGGCACCTCATTATTCCTCTTACGACTTTGAGATTGGCAGTTGCCAAACTCCAGAACCATTATGAATTCATGTGTGTTCAGTTATTAGAGTAGGTGAATGTTGGCTGATGAAGTTGACATTAGACAAATGGCAAAATGCTGAACTGTCAATTACTCACGTAAGTGAAACAGGTAGAGAATTTGTAGCTGTGCACCAGGGACCCTGCTCTCTGCCCAGGCCATGCAAAGTGATTCTCATGGGAGGGCTCCACAGCTGGGCCATGCCATCACATCTGAGGCTTTTGAATGGTGTGAAGCAGCTGTGAATTCAAGACTTATATGCTAGTTCACCCATGGGATTTATCAAAGATTCTATCGGACTTCCTGCCTGGAGAGTTGACATGACCCTCATGAAGTCAGCTATCTAGAAAACAGCTCTCCTGGCTCTCAGATCTCTTGCCTAAACAATGTTTCCAAAAAGTTGACTATACCTGTCTACTTTTTCATGAAATCAGTTAATTTAGCTAGAAAGCAAAATAACTCACCTGGCCTGGTAGGTTTGCAAGGTTACTACCCTTTCACAAGATACCTGAATGGGGCTGGCTCCCTTTTATAAACAGATAACACTCCTTTATTTTGTAAATTTAGGCTTAAGTCCTGTGCCTCCTAGAGGATACTTGCTCCAGAGAAACGTGATCCCAGGAATGTGATTTGCTCTTTTAAAATGGTGCTGTTCTTTAAGTTTCTGTTCAAATCTAAAATTTCAGGAGAGCCAGTAACACCAAATAATCTAATAGGGAAAGAGTGCAGAATACTTCTAACTTTCCTTTGAAATGAATAGCTCCACCAGAGCAGCAGCTATTAGAAAAACAAAAACGACAAAGAAAAGCTGCTCAGCCTAGCACAGAGGTAAATTTACTTACATCAGACTGAAAAATGAGGGCTGGGCTTTGAAAAGACATCCCTTCTGACTAGAGGAAAGCTTGTAATTTTGGCAAGGCTGCAGCCCTCTTAAGCCCCTGAGAAATTCTGAAAAACATTTCAGAAGACTGTTCTTAATATTAATGGATGTCTTCCTCTCTCTCTCTCTGTGTGTGTGTGTGTGTGTGTGTGTGTGTGTGTGTGTGTGTGTGTGTGTGTAGGATGCCAGAGAGAGAGTTAAAGAGAGTTAAGATTGCTTAGGATGAACTATCAGTAAAAATGTTTAATTTTTGAAAAAATAATTTGCATCTGTCAATTCTTTTCTTCCATCAAAGAATATTGGTCAGGATGAACTATAGAGGAGTGTGTTGCAAGACTCTTCTAAAATACTTTGCAGATAACAGTGCTCAGTGAGGGGATGTCACATTGGGGCCTTATCTATTATTTGGCTTCAGAGGTGGAAACAAAGGCCGTTTCCCCGTGCTCAATCATGGTGTGTCACATTATGCTGTGCTGTAGGGAACAGTTTCAGGGGCACCACAGTCCTGTAGCCCTGTCCCTAGGGAGGGGACTCTTCCTTTGCAGCTCAGCTTCAGGAAACATGAACATTTGTGTTTTTAAGACCACATAGCGCTGGGAAGGAAGCAGGGCTGGGGATGAGTGCTGAGATTGGGAGGATCCAAGAATATCAGGCCTGTGTAGGCTCTTTGAGGTTTTATGCTTCTCTTTCTCACATGCACTCAGGATTTTCAGTCAGCTGGAGAAAAGATACTGACACTTGCTAAGGTTTTTTTTTTTTTTTTTCATAGAATACCTTTCCCTTTCAGGGTTGGACAGACCTCTGGGCAGTATGCTTGATGACATACTCTGTGTGTGGATATGCCTCAAGAAGGCCAGGAGTCTACCAGCCAGATGCACCATAGTTGTATTTCTTAGGGATATCCATCATAGTAAAGGAATTTAATAATTGTGTGAACCAGTTGTTAAAAAGGAACTCAGAAGTTATTTTCAGAAAGGAGCCATTAACTATTCCTGCCTTCAAGCCTCCCAAGCCACCTTGGACCCTGGCCCTCCTGCCTTGCAGAATTCAAGGCCCATTCTGGTCAGCACTATGTGGGATCATACACAGAGGAGCCGAGTTTAGTTTCCTTTGGGTGTTGATAAAGAGCAAAAATACAAGGTTCTCATTTGAAAAGAGTGCTTTGATTTGCTGTACAGTTTAAAACAGAGCACGTTTTCCCAGACAGGCAAAAGCTCGTAGCCTTGCTGGCTGGTTAATGAGTGATCTTGTCCCTGGCTGGGGCTGGCACTGCTTGCTTTCTTGATTTAGGACTCACATTCTCAATATAATCTTAATTCAGTCTTGGTCTGGGCTGACTAAATCTTCTGAGTTGGCAGGATAGAGTGTCAGGACTGCCATTGTTATGTTTATTCTGGATTTATATCTTAAGTTGAGGTTAAGTAATGTATTTACATAAATCAACTCTTAGCACTGGATTCTAATGCGAAAGTGTTTCACTGAGAGTAAAAATTAATTGTTTTGTTTCCTGGGATTTGCTTTCATTTTATATTAAAAGCTCAAAGGAGTTTAGAAGTGTAGTATTTTGTTCAGTGTTAGACTCAACTCTTTTGGGTTTGGCTTTTATAAACAGATGAATTTTTTTTTTTTTTTTTTTTTATCTTGGAAGAACTGGTTGTATTTGTTGCTGCAGCATAAGGCTTTTCTGGAGTAGAGTGGAGAGGGCAAAGGCTAATGATATTCGGCAAAGTGGCAACACGCTTTTCCAGAAGTCCTATTTTCAGAAATTCACAGTCCAAGGTCTACAGGAACTGAAAAAGTTCTTTTTAATAATAAAGATGTCAGAAAAGGGGGCAGAGACCTTAAAAGAAGAATTGCACTTTCCCACACTTTCAATGGAAATAGTATGTTTTCTGATTTAATTATTTTTATTTTACATGTATGAATGATATGCCTGCATATGTGTATGTGTATTTGTGTGTGCGGTACCCGTGAAAGTCAGAAGAGGGTGTTGGATCCCCTGGAACTGGAGCTGCAGGTGGTTGTTAGCTGCCATGTAGGTGCTGAAAACCAAACCCAGGTCCTCTGCAAAAGCAGCCAGTGCTCTAAACCACTGAGCCATCTCTCCAGTCCCAAATAAGACTTTTTTTGTTCTGCTTTGTTTTAATATTTTATTTTTAACATTTTATGCGTATGAGTGTATTGCCCGCATGTATGTAAGTACACGGGTCGTGCAATGTCTCCGGGGATCAGAAGACGGTGCCGGATTCCCAGGAACTACAGTTAGGATGATTGCTAGTTGCCCTGTGGGTACGCGAAATTGAACACAGGTTCTCTACAAGAGTAGCCAGTGCTCTTAACCTCTGAGCCATCTCTTCAACCCCCTGTTTGGTTGTTTTTGAGATAGGGTCTCCCTGTAGCTGCAATTCGCTTGGAACTTGCTGTGTAGACCAGGCTGGCCTCAATGTCATGAGAGCCTCCTGCCTCTGCCTCTACTGGGACTAAAGGCATGGGCCACCATGGACTGACTTCGATGGGAACATTTTAAAAATAGAACTTTGTTGTGATTCATGCAGATATTTTGCAGGTGTGGATTTCCTTTAAAAGTTATAGCCAAAAGAAGACAATATCCTGGGTCTTGTGGATGGGTCATTTTCCTATTCATGTTTGATTTAAAACAATTTAACTTTATTAAAACAAAACATTGTTTCTAAATCATGGCCTAAAGCAGACCTAAAATATGAGGGAAAGGTATTAGGGATATCTGATATGTTGCAAGTTTCAGCAGTATATGGAAAGGAATAGATGCTTGGAGCTATTTAGGTTTGTTCAGAATTTATAATGAAAACCTGCTAGTTCCAATGATATGAGATATTATCAAAACAGTATTGACCATGAACTGTATTGGGGAATGTCACTCTTTCAAATGTAATATATTTTTTATTGCAACTGAATAGAATTTGCCTTTCAACAATGGTAGTTTTATTCCTTATGGCTAAAAAATGCAATAACTTTATGACAAGTTTCTATTTTTATATTTGACATATTTTTCTTTTTTTTTTCCCCTTTTATTTTATGCATATGAGTGTATTGCCTGCATGTATGTGAGTGCACCCATGTCGTGCAGTGCTGCAGAGGTCAGAAGAGGGCTTCGGATTCCCCTGGAACTGGAGTTAAGGACGGTTCATAGTCGCCATGTGGGTGCTGGGAATTGAACTCGGGTCCTCTGCAAGAGTAGTCAGTGCTCTTAACCGCTGAGCCATCTCTCCAGCCCTTGACATACTTTTCTACTAAGTTTCTTAGCACATTAAAATGTCCTTTAGTTCCTAAGGGGGAAAAATCCTCTATCCAGGATCTTTGTATGACCCCAAATAACGTGGGGTCACATTCACTGTGAACAGTGTATTTTGTTCTGCAGAATGGCTTTGTAGAATATTTTGGTTTGTTTAACAGAATTCTTACTGAGTTTTAAAGTGTATTCCCTGAGGTTCCCCATTCCCTGACTTTATCTCATTTTGCTCCATGGAACAACAATGTGACTCTCTGGCCAAACATGCATCCCTCTTTGCTGGCATCCCTTCGAAGGACAGGATCCATATCTCCAGTCTCTGAGAGTTGCAAACATGTGTTTTGTCCAGCTGAGTCCCTTGGTCTGATTTTTTTCTCTGGTCCTAATACATGTTTATTTCTACATGGGACAAATCTGCAGTCGTGTTTTCTTTCTGAGTTATAATGACTCAGATGTCATAATTAATTTGATGAGCAGGTGGGGGTTATTAGCCCTGTGCTTCACTTGCTAATAGCTGCACAGTTTTTCTAAAGTACTCTTTCAACTAAGGAGGCATTTCTTCACATAGAATAAACAGTACAGCACAAAAGCCTCAGTTAGATAACTATCCGTGGGCTTGAAAAGCTGCCAAGCAGATGTTGTTATTGGAGCTGGCCCAGGCAAGATTGGGCCAGGCAGATGCTCATGGGGAGGGAAGTGGGGGGGGGCAAAGAGGGAGGAGAAGTAAGAGAGCAGAGGTTGTGGGCAGAGGGGGGAGGTTCTCCAGGAGTGATGTTGCCCCTGCCAGTGTGGGCCAGATTGTGTTGGTGTGGGAGATGTTTTCATGTCTCATGAGCCACCACCATGGTTAGGTTCTCTTGAAATATCACAAATGAGGGTGGGATGGACGAGGGGACCGTCTCCAAATATCCACATGGGAGTGAGTCTGAGTGTTCATCCAGCAGTCTGAGACTTCTGGTTTGCATTAGGGCGGCTGTGTGCAATTTTTGAAGGGCCTACAGAGACTGCTTCATACCTATCTACATATGTAATGGACATGACATTTACCAGAACTCATAGATTGTGCTTTACTGCTCTAAATTAGGTTGTGCAAATTTAAGACAAAATGCTGTTTTGTTTCCTGTCACCTCACTATATAATTTTTCTTTGAGCATTCCCCACTCCTTACTAAAATGTTACAAAGTAACCATTTACTTTTCAAAATTAAAATAAATCTTGAAGCTTGTCAGATTTGTATGAGGTAAATGAGTAGAAGATTTTTATCTAAGCTGATCTTGTTTTGGTCTTCTGTGTGTGTGTGTGTGTGTGTGTGTGTGTGTATTGCTTGCACATATGTGAGTGCACCTGTGTCATGCAACACTGCAGCGGTCAGAAGAGGGCTTCGGGTTCCTCTGGAACTGGAGTTAAGGATGGTTGTTAGCTGCCATGTAGGTGCTGGGAACTGAACCCGGGACCTCTACAAGAGCAGTCAGTGCTCTTAACCACTGAGCCATCTCTCCAGGCCCTGTCTTTGGACTTTAAAATTGTTCCTATGCAGTTTTTTATTTTTGTTTTAAAAATCAAATACAGGTTTCCCCCACCCCATGGAAAAAGAAAAGAAAAAGTGACAAAACCACAGATCTGAGCTTGGTAGAACTCTGAGAAGTTCAAAAGACATACTCCCTATTTGGGATTGAAGGGCCGTCCTGGGAGCAGAAATCTATGTGAGGACATTGATCCCATCTCCCCTGTCCATACATGAACGCCTCACCCATCACCCACCGGCCTGGTCAGTGAAGGCAGCACAGAGGTGGCCGGCCTCCTCGATGATCCACTGTTCCAGAGATTTCTTGCCCAGGCCAAAGTTGCGCATGGTGGACACAGAGAATCGCCGCTGCTCTCGCCAGGCAGGCCCATAAGTTGCAAGGACTACCCCTGCAAAAAAATATTCTGTGTGACCAAGAACACCTGGCCGGTTGTCCTCTACCCCCAACATTCAGTTTTACATCTGGCATCACCGTCACCCATGAGCTCCCCCAGACGTTGATACCGCACCCCAGCACATGTCCTTTGTGTGGAGTCTTTCGGGATTTCAATGACCTTATGCTGCTTTCCCACATCACCACCCCATGAGGTTCTGTCTTTTTGCTCACTGTTCCCCCAGCCCATCTATGATACCGTCCCTGTCACCCCACTACAGCACTTTGCCTTGGGATCTGGGCCCTAAGCCGAGGTGTTCATAGATGGGAAATAGTGGACGGTCTGAGGTGTCCTCTCCACAGTTCACCAGCACTTCCCGCACGGCCTTCGGTCCGTTGATCACCACCACTGGCTTCCAGGCCATCTGCAGGCTGAACACGTCACCAAAGCGGCGCCGCAGCTGAAGTGGAGGGTCAGAGCACGTGACATAGAGGTCAGCAGCACACTATAAGAACCAGGCTCACTATACAAGTTTTGGTCTTCTGTGTGTGTGTGTGTGTGTGTGTGTGTGTGTGTGTGTGTGATCTAAAGCTTTTTAAAACCCATCTCTCACTCCCCTTCAGTAGATTAAATTCTGTAATCTCATTTTTCTTGGAGCTGATCTCAAGCCAATGGTCTGGGGATTTTATAGCCAAGGGATAATTTTTGATAATGGGCTATTAAAACACTTGCAGTGCCTACCCTGTCTTTCAAATTAGTGTGTGCACAGATTGTCTTTCAGGGGGAAAAAGTCCTTCCCTTGGCAATAAGCAACTGATTATGTGCCATAAGGAGCATGAAAGCTTCCTGGAAGGTTTATACCCCAAACACAGGTACGCAGAAATGACACCTAGAATGGGAGCAGTGCAGCCCCAGCGCCAGCCCTGCCCAGGAGCTGAGATCTACACTTGGGCAGCGAAGTTTTGTTTTCCCTTACCCAGACAGATTTAGTGTGTTCTGACAACAGGGTCATCTAACAGTTTCCTTAATGATGAAAGTACAGTGGCTTGGGACCAGCTATGTAAGGTCACGTAACTTTCATTGTTGTTTGTGGTATGCTTATTAATAGGTTAAAATGAATAACTCACTGCACAGAGGTCAGGCAACACCTGTATAAATAATGAATTTGCCTTTCCAAAATATGTAATGTAAAATTCATCAATATATGTAGGTTGCCACTCAGTTCTTTTAGTCAATTCAACTTCCTTTTCATTTGGAAGGTTTTTTTTTGAGGAGTGTTTAAAGTAAAACAAGTTTTGAGACGGCAAATTTGTTTCCAAGTACTTGATTTTAGTGTGACTGGAATTTTTGCTATCATAAAATTAAGGTCAATATTCTATGGTTAAAGAACGTATCTGATTCTGTATCCTTTTTTTTAATTACACTTGGTCCTTACACCATATAAATCCTGGGGCTTGAACTCAGGTCATCAGGCTTAACGTCAAGTGCTTTTTATCCACTGAGCCATCTCACTAGCCCTGATTCAGTGTCCTAGTATTTTTTTTAACATGATAATTGGACATATAGGCGTATGTAATGAAAGCAATGTGATGTGGATTGTGTTGCGGGATTGGCATGAATGCTTTCTCTTTTCACGTGTACAATTAGGTTCCAACGTGCCGTGTGTAGTCCGTGCACTGCTGTAACATGTGCAGATGGTAAGAACACGTGTCTCACTGCCGTTCTTCTGGCTTGTGTGTGTATTGTGCCACAGCCTGATAGAGGTGCTGGTGAATTCACTCACTGGCATGTTTATAGGTGGCACTTAATGGAAGGGATGTTCCAGTTTGGCAACTGAATCTGGTTGGGGGAGCATCGAAAGTAACGACGAAACAGCACAGTAATCATTTGAAAATTGTACTTAAAGTTAGAGGATGTCTTAAAATATTTGATTTTGGGATACTGTAATATTTTCTAATATATTTTTAATTATTTTTATTTTACGTATATTGAGTATATTGCTTGCATGTGTGTAAGTGCACCCGTGTCACGCAGCACTTGCAGAGGTCAGAAGAGGGCGTCAGATCCCCTGGAACTGGAGTTACAGATGGTTGTTAACTGCCATGCAGGTGCTGGGATTTGAACCCAGGTCCTCTGCAAGTGCTTTTAACTGCTGAGCCATCTCTCCAGCCCAGGATACTGTAATATTTAAAATGGGATAAGAAGCTCATTTCATATTTGTGGCAGACTTTCTAAAATTTACTATCTTCTTATTGGCAGGTGCTGATTAATATCATTTTGAAATATTCATGGAATGACATATGGTATATGTGACATCAGATCTGAAAGCAAGAGTTCAGTCAAGTAGACATGCATAGAAAATACTTCTAATAGAGAACCTTGTAACATGAGTCATTGTTAGAAATATTGGACCATACCTTATTTCTTTAAAGTAAGAACCACAGGTAATGATCACTGCTAGTACTTGCACTGTACCTAGGCCTTCAGCTGTGTAAAATTGAAGTCCAGAGTAACTTGCATTGGTGCTTTTTTCTTCATTTATGATTCTGTAGCTTTTTACTTCAGCAGTCATTTGTTTAGTGCTCACTAAACAAATATACATAGGAGTGCTCCAAAGATTGGGAAAATTTAAAGAATAATAAAGTGTTGAGTCATGTTCTCAAAGAGTTTATAATCTAATCTTGTAATAAAAACATTTAAATTTAACCATCTAACTCACATATGGAGGACAACACTGTACAAGTGGATAAGAAGTACTATTGGAGGGTTGATGCAGTGCAGTAACTTACAAGAATCCAGCAAAGTCTCTGTGACTCAGTGAATGAGCATGTGAGATGTGATAAGGATGTGAGGTGCTGGGATCCTCGAGCCCAGGAATAGCGTAAACGACGTAAGTGGGTGTCCTACCTTAGTGGTTGGGGTCCTGAACGATCATGGGGACTGCGATTGGATATTATGGGTTTTAACCTTTATGGAGGAAGTTGGAAGGGAGGGAGTGGGAGTCAAAGGCTATGTTACAAGATTAGGGTTGCTGAGGGCTTTGACCCCATTACAGTTTCCAGAAGTTAGTTTTTTGCCTTTGTCAGCAGACAAAGCTTGAAGCAAAATGCAGGATGTGCTGGAGTAGGAGAAAATGGGGTCAATAGAGGAGGTCATTTTAAACCAGGCTCTTTCATTTTCATAAAAATTTGTCACACCTTTTGTCTTCTGCTTATCTATGGGGGACAACACATAAAGTCTAGGGACATAAATATAGGACATGTACTTATTCATTTGTTTGATAGAAGCATTTTAATTGAGTATCTGTTACTTGCTAGTGATGTTTCTAAGGGCTCTGAACACAGTACTGCACAAGACAGATGCAAGGTCTGCTCTAAGGGCGGAATAATGAACCAAATCAAAAACTTCACAAATCGGAGATGTTAGTTCTGCTATGAATAAGCAGAGTGATAGGTGTTAAGTTGGAGTTGAAGTCTGGAGCCGCCATTGAGCCTGAGTCCTCTGTAAAGCCTTTTGGATGGTGAGATGTTGCCTTGTGTCCTCATGCTTTTGGTGCTAATTTGTGACTCAGTATGAATATTGCTGTCACCGAAAGTTCCTTTGAGGTCTTTGTGTTTACGGAGCTAAGCTCAGGGAAAGCTCCAATTTTCACGGGCATCAGAACGCTCTACAGATGGCCCACGCAGAATCACCGATTCCCACAGGTCGGCTTCACTGGAAACAGTACATTTGAAGTAATATTTTACTTGTAAAAGACCCTTACATAGAAAACCTCACTCACTTTACAAAACATCCTTCTTCCTGTTGTTTTGTTTTAGTATTCCTGATTCAACTCCCTTGCAATCAATTTCTCCAAAAAAAATATCTTCTAGGAAGCAGAGTTGCCATTTCTGATAACTCTGCTTTCTTCTCTTCAGTTGATTCCTACACTGAAAACTGAGGGATCAACCTAGTATTCTCCTTTTCCCTGTGTGCTAGGAAGCTCTTACCTGAAAACTTATCTTCTTTTGTCTGTTTTCTTCTCTATTCCATGATAGAATTTTTCCCTTTCCTCTGCCTTGATTGCTTAGATTTCTATTTCATTTTATATTAGTGGATGATTGTAGTTTTTGAGGCAATGGAATATGAAGTCATTGTTTGCAATAGTCATCAGTCAAGTCAGTCAGGTAGTGTTCCAATTTGATGCTCAGGATTTGACTGAAAGCAGAAGTCACAGAAATGGATAGATTTTTGAGATACTGAGGAAAAAGAACTTGGTGATGAGTGGATGGGAGGTTAGAAGACAGACGAGTGTGAGTAGCTGCAGCAGTGGATGGATGTCGAGGCTCTTCATAAAAGAAGGCAATACTGGGGCTGGAGGGATGGCTCCAAGGTTAAGAACACTGGCTGTTCTTGCAGAGGACCTAGGTTTAGTTCTCAGCACCCACATGGTGGCTAACAACTGTCCTCAACTCTGATGCCCTCTTCTGACCTCCGTGGGGACTGCATGATATGGGTGCACATACCTACATGCAGGCAATACACTCACATAAAATAAAAGTAATAAATAAAAATTTTCTAAAAAAAAAGCAAGGGCAATATTAGAGGAGGAACAGATCTGTGGGAAGGATCAGGACTTAGATGTTAGATAAGCCATGGATCACATATCTGGCTGCAGAAGGTAGTAGTCAGTTTAAAAAATGGAGGACAAGAGGAAGATTCTGATCAGGAATGCAGATCTGAGTGTTATTGACGACTTGGAAGTGAGTCTTTGTTGCTTCTAGAGACGCTCTGCAGGTGCAGGTGGTCCCTCGGTGTGTAGAGTGAGCTCAGGTGCAGGTGGGCCCTCGGTGTGTATAGTGAGATCAGGCACAGGTGGGCCCTCGGTGTGTAGAGTGAGCTCAGGTGCAGGTGGGCCTTCTGTGTGTACAGTGAGCTCAGGTGCAGGTGGGCCTTCTGTGTGTACAGTGAGCTCAGGTGCAGGTGGGCCTTCTGTGTGTACAGTGAGCTCAGGTGCAGGTGGGCCTTCTGTGTGTACAGTGAGCTCAGGTGCAGGTGGGCCTTCTGTGTGTACAGTGAGCTCAGGTGCAGGTGGGCCTTCTGTGTGTACAGTGAGCTCAGGTGCAGGTGGGCCTTCTGTGTGTACAGTGAGCTCAGGTGCAGGTGGGCCTTCTGTGTGTACAGTGAGCTCAGGTGCAGGTGGGCCTTCTGTGTGTACAGTGAGCTCAGGTGCAGGTGGTCCCTCCGTGTGTATAGTGAGCTCAGGTGCAGGTGGGCCTTCTGTGTGTACAGTGAGCTCAGGTGCAGGTGGGCCTTCTGTGTGTACAGTGAGCTCAGGTGCAGGTGGTCCCTCCTCCATGTGTATAGTGAGCTCAGGTGCAGGTGGGCCTTCTGTGTGTACAGTGAGCTCAGGT
>NW_008351881.1:7452358-7494852 GCF_000622305.1 Nannospalax galili | reverse complement strand
GGGAGATCAGCTGCAGGTCGTCCCTCCGTGTGTACAGGGAGCTCAGGTGCAGGTGGTCTCTCCTCCGTGTGTATAGTGAGCTCAGGTGCAGGTGGTCCCTCCTCCATGTGTATAGTGAGTGCAGGTGCAGGTGGGCCCTCCGTGTGTATAGTGAGCTCAGGTGCAGGTGGTCCCTCCGTGTGTATAGTGAGCTCAGGTGCAGGTGGGCCTTCTGTGTGTACAGTGAGCTCAGGTACAGGTGGGTCCTCTGTGTGTATAGTGAGTGCAGGTGCAGGTGGGCCCTCCGTGTGTACAGTGAGCTCAGGTGCAGGTGGGTCATCTGTGTGTATGGAGAATGACTGTGGGAGAGAAGGTCACAACTGCCAGCTTTGTGTGCCAGTCCTTACCCTTTAGCTCGCCGGTTTTGATTGGTCCTGAGGGTCCAGCTGGGGCATTTGTGCTTTGGTAAGTTGGTTCCTCTGCATCTTGTCTAAGCTGGCTGTTCTTCCTACAGGCTCTTGCAGAACTTTATATTCTCCATCATAAACTTATCACAGAATGTTAAGAATGCTCATTTCTAAATGAGCTCCTTTTCTGTACTGTATTGCAAACTCACAGAATCTAGTGTCTGTAGCATCTAGCTCAGTGTTCCATGCTGAACTGGTGCGCAGTTCACATTCCTTACAGGAATAACTAAGCTAGGAGTCATGCTGCAAGTGAGAGAGTGCTGTTCCAGAGATGCCAGGGCAAGACTGACACATATCTTGAGGAAAGGGCATGGCATTTAACCTCCTGATGTTCATTGTAGTCATCTGTGCTTCTCAACACAGTACTGCAGCTTGGGTGACTTAAATGTCAGAAATGCATTTTTTTTGTAGAGAATGAAAGTTATCAAGGTGCTGGTGAGAAAGATTCCTTCTGAGGTCCCTTCTTTAGGCTGATAGTTGGCTGGCTTCTCCCCATATCCTCCTGGGTTGAGGACAGAAGAGTGCAAGCAAGCTCTTTCATATGTCTTAGGGGATCACCAGCCCTGTCATACTAAGCCCCACTCTTGTAACCCTAGTTCCTCCAAAAAGGCTGTTGTTTCTGAATACAAAGGTTCTGTTCTGGCCACTTTGGAGTTAAGCTTCAGTATGTGAATTTAGGAGGAAACAGATGTTAATAACATCATACTTCATAGCTGGATACAGATTATGGTTTGTAAATAGATCAATATTCACTGTGGCAAATATGATATATAGTCCAGTCTACAGCGGGAGATACCCACATCTGCTCAGAATCCTGATGCAAAGGCCATTGCCACAATGCAGGTAACCTCACCTCAATCAACACATTTGGATCCATGCAATTGCTAGGTTTGTTTCCTCCACTAGTCTTGCCAAGCTTCTCCTGTCCTACTCATCTGTCTTTTGACTCTTGGAACATTATTGATCATAAGTGAATGTGCTCAGGCTGCAGTTTGAAGAGGAATTTCCTAAGTAAAAGGATGTCAGGCACACACAGGAATGTGTTAGGGAGGAAAGTCATGGAACCTGGTTTATTTCAAAGTTAGAATAGATGGTTATCTGTTCCGGGCTGCTGTAGGTGTGGCTTTGCCTTGGCTGGTGGGGCAGGAGAGGGAGTTCAGATTTCCTTTCAACTTTCTCATCTGCCTGAATGTTCTCTGGTTGGAATTTAAAAATTCATATCTTCCAGAATGTTTGAGATCTTTTCCCTTTCTACATCCTAGAATTATAGTCTGTTAAAATAAGAACAGATCCAAGAAAGAGTATGTATCCAATGTAGGAGAAAACCTAGCTAAACAAAGGGACCTTGGATTACTGCAAATATTTGTTGTCCTTTAATCTGGGTAATCCTCAAATACATGTAAACTCATCACTGATTATTTTTACTTTCCTAGAGAAACTATAGTAATGTGTTTCTTTTGCCCTCTGATGCCCTTTTATATACAGTATGCTGTATTTTCTAGTCAGCATTTTTTCCATACTATCTTTCTTTAGTGCCTTTATTCCTGGAATATTATTTATTGGATGTGTTCTTATGAGTTAAAACAAAAATGATGTAAATGGAGAAATGGCCTTCCTTAGGTCTAAGAATGGCTGTTGGCTAGGTGGGTGAAGTAAGGCAGGGGTGTGTGCAGAGCCACTTCTCCTAGGAGCTGAGAGGAAGGCAAACATTTGACTTTTTAAAAACATTTCTCATATATGTATATGTATATGCATGTATGTATATATATATATATATATATAGTCTTAGTAAGAGTATCTATTTGGTTTTCTCTTTTGGTCAACTTTAAGTGGTCATTTCTATATTTCTATAATGTTCAGTGGGAAATTGTTCCCCTAAGGCCGGAAGTCTGGGCTAGAGGCAAAACCTTTGAAGTTTGTCTCCTTTCTTCCTTTGTACATCAGAATAAATCAAAACAAAGCTCTAATCCTTTTATTGTATTTGACAACCATGGACGATTTGTACCCTGTGTCAGTGAAATCAGTTTTTTCTCACTTGAGCTGAGAGTTTTTAAGGTTGCTTTTATTTCCTGCCTATTTTAAGATGCACACATTGGAGAGAGTAGGTGTGGTGGGTTGTGTGCTGGGGTGGGAGTAAAGTGACTCCCAGTCCCAGAGGACAAACCCTGGGATCTGGGTTCACAGAAGATACCACATACTTTCCATTTATTTTCTGGGGCTCTGGTTTCCTCCTGTCCTCTCCAGTAATGAGCTTGACCCTCTAAGTTCACAGTTGTTTGTAATGATACATTTCCAGACACTTTGGGTGATGGTTCTAGCAGTAAGTGTGAGGAGTCTTGATAGCAATTCTGAGTCCTGCCGGGTTCTATTAGGTCCCTGTGCCGCCACTTGAGCTTAGCTCCATGTCTGATTTGTTTGAGCCAAGCCTCTAAGGAACTCCATGCAGATTTTCCTGTTTTGTCTTCATATTTAGGAATAAATTTATGTTAAAATATCTTAAACACAAGCCCTTTTCTGTAGACATATACAGATAGAGTAATTGGCTTTGCCAAATAAGGTGCACTTTATTTTATCAGACAAGTGAAGGAGAATGCTGTGCATAGAAACTTCTAGAAGTTATATTTCCAGGGAAGAACTGATGATTCTTCAACCATTTCTTCATGATCAGGCAGGTTTGCAACTTCTTGACATCAAGTCCCTTGTGCCATTCATATGGCATTAAAACAGCCACACGTGACTGATATGTTAAAAACAACATCATGTTCAACATCGTTTGTTTTAGAGGCTGTACAAATAACAAAATCATGTTACAGGTTAAGACAAAAAGTCATAGCAGCCCTCAGTATCAGCCCTTTCCTTTTGTGGGGAAGTGAGCCAGATGTTTAAACAATATGGCAGGATATGTGCATGCCGTAGCACTTGGAGACCTTGGGAAAGAAATCATGTCTGCACCCCTAGTGTTTCACAGTTTCAGACCCCTGACCTAGAAACAGTTTAAACAGATGTTTTGTTCAAGGGATTTATATCTACATTGAATTGGGGGTGGGGTGGGCTGAATGGTTACCTTGAAAATGATGCTTTTTACTAGAAAAAAAATCAGAGAAAGGACATCTCAAAACGTCCCAAGTTTCATACTGAAATTCTTCTTATGCTACGGGATCAAAACAGACAAACAGCTGCTTCCCCAGCCTTACTGTTCAGGCTTATGAACAGCATTTTTTCCCTATCCCAGGTGGTTGTTATATTCAGACTTAGAACATTTAGAGCTTCCTAAAGGAGAAAGGCCTCACAAACCCCCTAGAGACTGGCATAAAATATGGCCTCTCTTCCTTTCACATCTCCAGCCCTGTTTCTGACCCGGCTGGTACCTTCACCCCCATCCTATTCTGCTCCCTCCTCTCAATAGTTCCTTCCCACCACAATCCTGGTGTGAGGAGTTCATTCCATAATTTGGATCATTTCAGCAGAGCTGCCTTTATGAAAGTGTTTGTTTCATATCTGAGATGTTTTCATGTGCATTCGCTCTGCTTTGACTTGTACAAGGAGAAAGAAAGTAGTCTTTTACTGGAGGCAAAACAGCCACCTGTGAAAACTAATTGCGTAGGTAGAGGTTTGATGGTATCTCTGGGAGGGATCCAGCAGGAAGAAAGCAAATGTTCTTTATCTACAAGGAAATCACCTGTATGCCAAACTGACCCTCTTCATCAAAGCCAGGGTTGAAATATCCCATCAAACATGTGGGAGTGGGGGTAGGGGGGCAACCAGGGGAGGAGTCACAGGGGAGGAAGGTGCAGTCTGTCTTAGTGAACTGCATTGATCTGTAAAAAGAAACTACCAACATGGTAGACTCGGTGCCTTATTATGGGGCTGAAGTGTGGTGTGAATGGCGGATACTTGGAAGCAAAGGTGTGAGGTGGTGCTGTTTTGAGTTCCTTCTTTTGTTTCCCTTCGGAATGTCTCTCTCTCTGTCTTTAGTGCTGCTGGTCTTGATCGCCAACCTGTTTCCTTGATCCCACAATCTACTGAACCAAGTGTTCTTTGCCACAAAAAGGCCTAAACCAGCTTTTGTAGAGGCAGGAGCCAGTAATGCAGGCTGCCGTGTGTCACCATCTGTGGCACTCTTTGATTTGATTCTCACACAGTCAGAAAGAGCAGGTTCACCCACAGCAGGCTGACCGGTGCAGAACACCAATCTCTTCCCACTTTCCACTTGGCAGGATCTGAGCTATCTTACAAGGTTCTACATTTTGTCACCCTAAGTGTAAGATGGATGGCTTATGGTCTTGGCACAAGGCATGTTAGGCAAACATGTTTTCTTCATTCTTCAGCCAGAAAGGGCCGACAGTGCAGATTTGCATGCAAGTGGGTTTCTGTGTGGCTGTCTTCTATGGGAAATCAACACTATACAGGGCAGACCATTTTCTATTATGTAAAGCACCCTGAAGTTTAGGGAGATTTGGGGGAAAAGTTAGATGAGCTTTATATAACTCTAGAAAGTGACAAGGAGTTTTCCAAAGGTTACATAAAATAGGAACATGAATTAAAATGACATTTATGTGATTTTAAAAATAAACAATTTTGTTTGAGAAACTTTCAGCATATTTCTTACTGTCATTGGTAATAATACAGTAAGCACTTGGTCCTCAGGTGGGCCTTCGGAGCACTTGCATGGATGCTGAGCTGCCTGCAAGAGCTGGGTGAAAGGAAGCCCCAGGGTTTTCTTAGATCTCCTTTGGTTTTCAGTGACTAGAAGGAAGCTGTGTCTCAATCTCTGAAGCCTATGGGTCTCCCTCACCTCAGTGTTCCTTAGGGTTTCCCACTCAATCTCCCCCTGCTGTCTGTGGCCTCTCTTAGGAGCAGCAGTTCTTTCCTGGATCTAGGGAGCCTTCCACTTTCCAAGTACCATGGAAGGCTTTTCTACAGAAGGCAAGCTCGAAACTGTGGAACCCATCTGCAGGCTGTGTTGGAAGCTTGCTTTTCAGACCCAACCCCAACCAACCAGAACATCTGGTTCTCTCCAATGTCTTCCTTGACAGAAGGTCCTTACAGCTTTGATACATATCATCGTGTCCCAGGCTATCTTTCCAATCTGAAGCCCATTGGGTTCTTGTTTGTAGGGGGAAAATCGCCATCATACAGGAGACTCAGTCACGGTCAAGTCTACTTTACTTTCAATATGCCTCAGAACTTAGGCCATTTGATATATTGTAGATCCTGAACCTTCATTGCAGATATTCAAGGGAGAATTGTGAGTTTCTTAATTTGCAAGTAGCTGTTTGGAAAACAGATTCTTTCCTGAGCATCAGTTCTTATCCAAGAACCATCACCTGCTTAGGCTGCTTTACTTCTTGTCATTTTCTATCACAAGCACCTGACTTTTCTTTCAGTACTCTTAAATGTGTGTGTATATGTGTGTGTATGTGCATGTGTGTGAGCATGCATACATATACAAGTGCACATGTTTGTGCATGTGTGTGACTGTGGAGGCCAGAGATTGATGCTGGTCTCTTCCTTAGTCTCTAACTTATTTTTTTGAGACAGGGTCTGTTAGTGAACCAGAACTTACCAATCGGGCTCTACTGGCTGATCCTTCAGTCTAGGGATTTACCTGTCTCCCCACAACCCCCTGTACCCTGTACTTGGATGCTGGGGATTGAACTCAGGTCCTCATGCTTATAAAGCAAGGACTTTGCTGACTGAACAATTCCCCCCAGAATACACATTTCGAGTTTTTGAAAGCAGTGAATAGTATGAATTAAAATGAAGTGTGAAATAATGTCATTACTTCAGGGACTTTATATGTAACTGTACATGGAGAAGTAAAACCTGTTCTGAGTTAGAGAGGTTGTCAGAGTTCATGGTGTACCTAGCTATTCTCTGCAGACTGTATGCGTATGACTACACTTGTTTTGAATAACTACATATTTGCATATATACCACCATCTCTCTTACATAATTGTTATTAATATCTCATAGACTTTAGGATATGGAGTGGTGAGGTACTGACATACCAATTGGACCTTCAAATGAAGACTAATTCAAGGAAGAAGGGTTAGTGACAAGAGCCATATGTTTGTTTTTATGGAGCTCAATTTCAAACTGACTAGTATATGTGTGTATGCATGTGTAAGAAAATGTGTGTGTTTATTTTATTTTTATAATATTTTCATATAGCATGTTTCAAATGGAAGACATTGTCAACTAACCTGATTTATAAAGACATAGTAGAAAAATTTAAAAATAGCTCACAAGTAAAGATATAGTGGAAAAGTGAGCAGTTGAAACAGCAAGACCTTTTCTCAAAGCAGTTTCCTTGGTTCATGCTGAATGTCCAGTACGATCTTGTTTGGAATGTTTTTGCTGTAAGCTGTCCAGGGGCAAATGCAAAAGTACATTTCTGGCAGCAACAGCACAGAAAGGGAATTAACAGGGGATATGGAAATAAATCCTCACTGTCTTTGTCTAGAAGTTTATGAGCTAGTTTGGGCCTTCTTCTTGCCCCATGGCATAGTCCTGGCTAGGAGAACAGCCCTGGAAAGGCAGCACAGGGCTGCATATGTCACGTGTACAGAAGTGGTCTCAGGTATCTAGACCACATGCTGTTGTCGCCTACCAGAAAATTTCTATAACTGGAAGGGTTGAATTATTCAGCATAATCCTGAAAGCATTGTTCCTTCACTAATAAGCATCCAAGGTTAAACAGCCTGTTGGTTAAATTGCGTGTTGGAATAAATGACCCTGTTAGATCAGAGCAGTTATAAAACTGTAGTAGATCTGAATGAATGTTTTCAGGGATGATAAGCCATACCTTTGCTTCCACTGAATTTATATTCTAAAATGAGTCATCAAAGAGTTCTTTTATGCTTACTATGTCCATAAAGGAACACTCAAGATGCTTGACAACAATAGCCATAGCCATTGAAAACATTAATGGCCTGTGTGTACATGTGTGTGTGTGTGCGTGTGTAGTCTACCCTGTTCAGACAGTTTAGTAAATTGCATTATTAAAGCAAAATCTAATTATGGGAGAGGCTGCTACAGTGCTCTAAGAAAACCTTGTGGTTTAAAAGAATCACATGTTTCTTAAGCACTGTAATACGGAATTCTGCCTACTTGTGTTAAATTCAAAGACAAACCACAACAGGTTCACTATTGATTTCACCATGGAGTTAGCTGTTATTGAAAGGCTTTCGGGGTTTTCTTCTTTGGTCACTCGCACTGCTGAACTAGGGGTGCTGTGTTTGCTGGTGCTGGGGATTCTGGTATCCAGTTTGTAGAAGAGCATCTTTCAGGTGTTCACATTCTTTTGTAGCGGTACAAAGGTCCAGCTGTAGCATGTTCTAGAACTGTTCTCAGTTTTATATGTGTATCGTTTTATTTAATGTTCACAGTAACTCTGTACTTGTCTCCATTCTGTGAGAGATCTGAGGCTCTATATTAACTGATGTTCCCAGAGCCAGACTATGAGTAGATGTCAAAGTCACATGCAGAACCAGAGCAATCTGGCTTTAGCGCCCTTGGTCCCAGATCATTAGTCAGTATTGCCTAATACAAAGAAGTGAAGAAGGCTTGATCACTAGGTGGGCCCTTTGTCCTCGTTCTCCTCCCACATCACGGAAGCTTGATTCCGAGCTATGCTCTGTTCATGGGAGGATGGAACATCGTTTCATGAGAACTATGGGAGTGACAAAGCCAAGTCAGACTAAACCATGGGAACTTAGTTCCTGGAAGGCAGGAGTTGGGACATGGACACAGCCTGAGGATGCTGTTGTCTGGGTAGGTTTTGCATAGCACCTTTGGAGAAGTGCATTGTTGGAGCAGAGCACTCCCTGCTCAGGTCTCACACTTCTCACCCACTTGGTCTGGCCACCTTAGGTCCAGTTTTATGAGTTCATGGTGGTTAAGTATCCATGAGTCTCATGGTTCTGTGACTGCCAAACAGGCTAGTGTTTCTGAAACATTTTGACAGTCTGATATGTCACTCTCCTTCTGAAAGTTAGTGGTTTAGAGGCAGGAATATGAGCATTGTACCCCACTCTCTTTCCTTTCTCTCTGTGTCTATTAATCCTTCTCTCCTTGAGTTCTCTTCCATCACTTTCCATATATGTCCCTTGTTTATGCACTACAGTGAAAATGGTAGTGTAACCGAAGAGGAGATTTTCCTTTTTTTTAAGCTTGTGTAGTTCAATGTCCTAGGAAATGTATTCATTTCTAATGTTCAGAATAGGAATATGACTAATAATGGGTTTGTTTTTTGACCACACTTTTCCCCTTGAAGCTACATTTTGAGGTAGGATGAAAAGTGAGCTTCTTCAGGTAAAGATGCAGAAAGACCTCCTTTGCCTTCAGCTTCAGCTGCTCTGAAATCCAGTGAGCGCTTTTGTTGGTTTTGTATATGATTATTGTTGCAGGGAGTGCGCTCTGGAGAGGAGTTTAAAATGAATATTTTTGATGAAATGTTTTTGCACAAAATGTTTGCTTTTCCGTCACAGTGCAGGCAGGCAGGTACTGTCCTAGCTTTGGTTTCACGAGGGAGAATTAAGGCACCCTTTAAGAACACGTTATGCGTGAGACCTTTAAGCTTGGCTTCCAGGATTGGTGTATTTCTCTACGTATTAGCATAACCAGGGAGGCGAGAATAAGTGGTTTCTGGAATCTGGAGATAATTTGAATGGTCAGAATTGAATTTCAGGTTTTGGAAAGACACTTTGTCCACTCTTTGATCAATTTTCATATATGAAATCCCCAGAGCCAATCGAGTGCACCTCAGCACACAGCAAGACTGACCAATGAGCTGGATTGTTCATAAGCAATTTATAACAACTATGTGAAAGTCCTGTGAAAGTCTAAAACTTTCCACATTCCTATTGTCCCAATGATAAAGTTAACCCTGATTTTTGTTATCTTTTTAAAAGACATCAGATGGATTAATCTACATTTATCTACAAAACATTTTGCATAAATTGAACAACATACAACATGTTAATATTAATGACATTACATCTGATTCTCATACCTGATCATCGATATGTCTGGTACTTTTATTTTATGCTCAGTTAATATGAAGCTTATCATCCCCTTAGTCATTGACCACATACCTATTTAATGGGGATTGAAAAACAAGATAATGTCAGGTGCTCAACATCACTAGTATATATTGCAATAGAGATTTAAGCTCTATTGAGATTGGCTTTACATTAAAGAAACACCATTAATTTGTAGGAGACAAAGTTTTAACAAGTCAGCCACATTTCCCTGCAGCTGCATCACAAAAAATGTCCAGGTTCTGGATCCTCATGGTCCAGCTAAGTTCACTCTAGTTTGACATTTGGTTGATACTTTCTTTCATAAACTAATGAGACCCATCACTTAAATTTTATTTTGTCTAAAGTATGCTAGAGAGAGTTAGAGAGTTAGAAATCATTGTTGCTGCTTGTCTCTCTAGCTCTTGCATGTTAACACACACATCCACGTCTGGCACACAGAATTCTACACATTGTACACTAAAAAACTTTGTTCAAATGAAGAAGCAAATTCTTCTTGTTTTGGTGACACATTAATAAGTGTGGGCTAATTAAATTATTTATCTCAGGATTCTGTATGTTATTATAACTGCTAATATAGCAGATGAGGTTTGGGGATCACTGAAGGGCCTTTGAGCACTGGAAGAGAACCAATGCACCGGAGAACTGTAAAATAAATTAACCTCATCATTTCACATCAGATCAGCAAATAATCATTGAGTGCAAGTCCCCAGAGATGCATGTCACCATGCTTACTTGCTTATGTCCAGTGCACAGGATAAGATCAGGTAGTAAGGCAAGGTGGTATTCAGGTTGGTCCTTAGAAGGATGCATATGAATTTTTGAGATTTAGTTGTGGGCAGTGGAGGGGCTTATACCTGGTTCTAGGGGAGAAGTGAGGTTTTAAACTGACATCAAGAGATAGGCTGTGTCAATTTTGACGGTTGTATCTAGCCCAAGGGAACAACATGACCAACAATCAAGGAGCTGGAAATCTCTTACCCAGGCTGGCTGGGAGAAGAACCAGGAGGAAGGCCAGCACTGGCAGCAGCAAGCCATCTAGGAAAGCTGAGGAGGTTATCTTGGGAGCCCTGTGTGTCACTGTGGGAAGTTATCACTTTCTATAACTTCAGCAGAGATACTGAAGGGCGGCTCCTGGGCTCTTCCCAATTCTGAAAAGAGAGTGTCTGTGTCCCTCAACTTGCCTTGAAACACACTTGTGCATTATTTTCTCACTTTCAAAGGATCCACATCTCCATTGCTTTTTCCCTCTGGGCTGGTTTGGGCTTTAAAAAAAAAAAATCTATTCAGAAAGAAAAGAAAAGAAAAGAAAGGAAAGGAAAGGAAAGGAAAGGAAAAAAGAAAGAAAGAAAGAAAGAAAGAAAGAAAGAGGGAGGGAGGAGGAAGGAAGGAAGGAGGAAGGAAGGAGGAAGGAAGGAAGGAGGAAGGAAGAAGGAAGGAAGGAGGAAGGAAGGAAGGAAGGAAGGAAGGAAGGAAGGAAGGAAGGAAGGAAGGAAAAAACCCTATACACCTACAGGCTGTTTTCTCTCTATACATTTTCAGAGTCCTTGAAACAATCACTTTGAAAACTGTCAAATTACCCAGTTATTATCTAATTGGTGACAGTGGCTTAGTCCCATTGCACCAAAGGACTTGAATCTAGCAAGCTTCTTTCTTTCAGACATTTGGTAGATCATCACAGATGTTATGCTAGAGGTAAGATACGGTCTATCAAGAAGGAAATAAAAGGCCAGGGACAAAAGATAAGTTGAATAGCCAAAGATGAGTTATCACCATCAGGAAGAGCAAACTATAGGACCTGATTAGATTGAATAACGGTGATAACATTAGCTTTGAAGTGGTTACGAATCTGCTTAAACTTTTTTCATAAATGAAATGAATGAAAATTATGAAGCATTGATAAAAATATATTTCTTTTGGTATTTCTTTATAGAAACAAACCTACCTTCCCTCCCTTTTCTCCTTTGTCCTTTGGTTGCTTCCATCTTCCCTCCCTCCCCCTCTCTCCCCCCTTGTTCTCCCTTCCTTTTTTCCCCAGCCTGTTTTTACTTTGCAAATTTCTTGACAGATTAACGTCCTATAAAAGTTTGCCTGAATTTTATGCAGGCAATAGTCACAAGTCCAGTCTCTTTCAGCAAGAAGATGAAAACGCCTGACTTACATGGTGGAAAGAAGAATTGACCCCTGTGCGCACACCCCCAAAACATTATAAATAAACTGTAAATTAAAAAGGAATACTTTAAGGAACATTTAAGGTATTTGACATCATTGGGCAGGATGCTCAGGCCATGGACCATGGGACTCTTGGCTCCGCTAGCACTTTATGTCCCTGATGCTTATGTTTCTGCTAGAGGAAGAAAGATTACAAAGTGGGTCTTATTTTTAATTCTCTGCCTTTTATGTTGGGGAGTGAAATAGTTTCTCTCACTAAGAGATAAGAGTTACCACAGTTCTAAAAACCAGCTACTCCCTGAGTCCATGCATCCTAGTAAATCATGTACCAACTGAAAAATATCCTGATAGATGTGAAAATTAATTGATATCTTACTACCATGTAAAGAATGTGGGCATATGCTGATAAAGGTGATTAAATCCCACAGAGTTTGTGTGGCTTGCCTATTAAAATTTCCAGATACAAAAAGAATTAAATTCAGGGCTCACTTTTATTTGTTTTCCTGCCCAGCTGGGTGTTTATAAAAGTTGGAGCTGTGTGTTTTGCTCTCCAAGTATACCCTGTTCACTGTGTAATTCCTGGCCTTCGGGCAGACTTCATGTACTGGATGCCTTTGCAGGACTTGGGCTTCAGAAAGGGACACACTGGGATTAGCTTCTCTCCTGCTGGAAACCCCCAGCCCCTCGGCCAAGGGAAGGAGCAGCACTTTAGTGTTTCTGTGACCTCTACTAGTGAAGTGATATACTCCCAGCAACCTGAATGACTGGTTATTCTGGTCAGGAGAAAATAGCACTGACATCATGTGATTCTGGCAAAGCAAACCACATTGGAACTTGGCCTTTGAATACCCAAGGGGCTGGCAGCAATCTCAGGGGTTGGCTGAGAGCCCCATTGAGTTCACTGGTAATCAGTTGACTGCTGAGCTGGACAAGCTGCCCTAGTTTTTCTGACAAGCTCTGTCTAAAAGAATGATGGGCAGCCTGCCATTAGGATTTTTTAGCAGAGTTGCTGAAGATTAACTCTTTAGGAGCTACACATATATCATGTCCTTCCTTATGTGTTGGTATGCAATTAGATAAAATCTTGGTGGGAAGGTTCTAATTCCTCATTCAATTACTGCACCCGGAATTCCTCTCTTGCACAACACACACCCAAAGGCAAGGAAAAACACTGTAAAGTCCTTTATATGCATGTTTCAAAGAAATGCCAGTGACTGGTTTTCCTTGAAGTTTCTGGTTTGTTGTTTTAAACAAAATGCTATAATCTTTTATATTAAATGTCAGGTGATGCCTCAGCCACCTGCAAGAAGCCTTTGGAAAACTATGGACATTTAATATTTGCTTATTACGACACATACCTGTGCATGTTCCTCCCCCATAAATCCTGTGATACCTTACAGTATCCCAGCAAGGAAGTATTTGCAGTCAGTTGCTGTTAAATCCAGAAAACCAACTCTTTTTGATAATCTTGAATTCTCAAGGGGCTTATCAGCTTGTATTTACTAGTAAAGGTGATTTCTTAGCAACTCTTATTCTTGTCCCTATATGTTTAAAATAGAATCCAGCTCACAGGGTTGCACAAATGGATTGTCTATGTGCATGCTGAGCCCCAGTGAAGAACACTGCATGTCCACTCTTGTTTTTTTGCAGGAATTTTTCCTAAGACATATTTTCTTTTCAATAGACATCTCTCACAGTGGTGATTTGACACCATGGTGGTATCAGCACTCCTGTGTGTGTTAGACTGCAGCAGGGATGGTGCCCCATGAGAGAGCACCTCAGCGACCTGCTGTTTACCTTGGCACATGCTGGAAAGTTTTAATGGTGAAACCTAAAGTTCTGCACATCTTTCTTTCTGTTGAGCTAAGGCTTTAATTCTCCCTCCTCTTTGATCTTTCCTTTCAAAAAGCAGTATTTGAGATTTGCTGTAAATGCTGTCTTACGTTTAGGAGGTTTGTGGCATTAGCAATCTGAGCCATCATGGTCCACCAGACAGGTAAGACATCACAGATGCTTCTTAATAGTGTCCTCCCTTTCTTTTGTGTCTCTCCCTGCAGCACAGGCTATGTGTAGCTTCAGAAAGACCAGGCTTGGAGAGCTGAGCATCTAATATGACTGCTTTTGAAATGTACAGTTAAAAGAGAAATTTTAGTGAGTTTTAAAATTTGGTTTGTTCTACCAAGACTTACCAAGAGAAGATGAAAGAGACTCAAAGATGTTCAGTACAGTTCATTATAAATAGGGAAAACTTTAATATGTGTATGTGCCTACTGGTTGTGGTTTTGGGGGATGTCTGTTGGGGTTCTTGGTACCCTCTCCTGGTTCTGGAATCTATCCATTTGTCCCTGTCATCTATTGCTAGACTTTTATTTTTCTCAAGAAGGAATTCAGGGCAGGGGGAGTTGTAGCGTAACTGCTGTTGTCCACATATCCTCACTGCTCCTGTCTCTCGCTTCCTTTCTCCTTTGTCACCCCCGACCCTGCTTTTCTCCCTCCTTTTCCCTTTTGTTCAGTTATCATCTCATTTCTTCTCTTTTCCTCTCTTCTCTCCCCATGTTTGAACTCACATAGCATGTACTATGAACAGTGATGCCCCAAACTCATGATGCTTATCCATTGATGGATCTTACAGAAGACCGTGAGAAAAATGTTTCAGAGGGCCACAAAAATGCGTGCAGAGTCAATGATTGTGGTAAATGGTTTCATGAGAGGTAATGATGCTGTCTGAGTGACCGAATCTTGTAGACAGGGTTCTTTTTCTAGAGCTATGTCATTTCTTGGTAATAGTAAGAAATTAGGTCAGATATTTCATCACAAGTCCACAATGTGCCATTTTTAATTTGGATAGTTTATTTGGGCCTTGATTTTCTCATCAGTAAAACATGGATAACACTATCTATCCCCAAGGTGCAGGTGAGACTAGACATATTAATATGGAACGTTTAAGTTGACACATGTTAAGAATTTAAAAAAAATGCCTCTTATTGTCATCAGTGTTGTAATTCATAGAGATAGACAAGAGGTATCTTTTGGTCGTATTCATTGATTGTATTTATGCCACTAAGAAGCCTAGTTTGGTCCAAGCCCATCGATTCCAGTATCAGTGTACCAAAATATTATACAAAGCAAAACATTGTCTAAGTAATGTCACCCTAACATGGACCCTTCCAGGATTTTCCCAATTAATCTAACATTTATGACATGTACAGCAGTCCACTGATGTTTGCTGAAAAATTGGTGCCATTGGTTATTCTAATTTCCCTTACTTCCTTCTGCTTATTTCCAGGGTTCTTTTGGCCATTCAAAGATCTTAAATTCTTGCTGGCATTGGGTTGTATGTTAATCTAAGGTGTCAGAGACTGAGGTGAAGCAGACTGAACCAGCAAAGGAAGTTACCCACTGGTGTGATTGACAGTCCCTTTTGCCCTCAGGCACAGCACACTCCCTAGTGATGACATTCTGGTGTCTCTGTCATTCTCCTTCGTGCCACCCCGTCTGTTTTCTTCTTGTGGGCAGATAGGCTCTCCTTCCACAGGGCTAAGCTCCATGGTTATAATTTATTTGCCGAGCAACCCAGTGGAGAAGAAAATGTTCCTTTTCTCAGTGATTCTAGGCAAGCTTTCTAGGCTCTCTGTCATTGGCCAGTCTCCTGCCTGTTCTTGAAGAAGAAAATGAACCCAGGATACTATTGCAGTCAGGAAGAGTGGCTCCTCAGAGTGAAAGGGGTACTTCATTACTACAAGAAAGTAGTGGACATTGTGCAGACAGTACCAGACTGACCGACCCACCCACCCACCAACCAACCAACCAGATACCAACTATAGATTAAAAAAACATTACAATGCTTTCTGATCCTGCTTTTAAGTTAAGCAGGAATGAAATTGTTAGAGAAGTGACATCCAGGCATGCAGAGTTTCCACTAATTACTGAGCCTTGATTGTATGCCAGGTGGTGGGCCACCCAAATCTGTATTTTATTTTGGGTCTTCACGATAATCTTACAAGGTAAGCATTAAAACCCTCCTTTAACAGAATAGGAAGCTGACATCTTTGAAATGGTGCACCTTGTTCAGGTCACTCAGGGATGGGGGCAACTACTACGTATTTGATCTGGCCACCTTGCCAAGGCATTGCAGCGACATGCTACTTAGGCCTAGACGACCAGCCCACTTTCCTGTGGGAGGTGGGCAAGCTTCTTTTCTAGCACAGTGTGTGGAAAGCCAGGACTTAAGAATCTTACTCTATTAGTTAGTATAGTCACAGCCTGCCAGTCTTACTGGATGGCTGATCGAAGGCCTCCAAACCTTAGCTGGGTCTGTCTGTAAAATTGTGGCAGCTCTGTTAGGTATTTTGGAGATTGCTTTGTTTTTTTGGAAAGTTACAGGTACTTAGCATTATACCATAGATTTTATTAATCAGCTTTACCAGTGAGTCATGGATTATTAAATTTTTTTGACTAGGATGTAAGTCTTAGTTATCTGGGCTTCTATAACAAAGTACCATAGACTGTGTGATTTAAACAACAAAATTTTGTTTCCTCTCACTTCTTGGGGCTGGAAGTCTGGCAGCAGAATGTCAGAATAGATGGGTTCTTGTGAGGATACGCTTCTTGGTGCTCACTTTCTGCTCATGTCAGAGAGAGAAAGTAAGCTGCTCTGTCTGTTTTTCTCTA
The DNA here is from genome assembly GCF_000622305.1 of Nannospalax galili. Taxonomy (NCBI): domain Eukaryota; kingdom Metazoa; phylum Chordata; class Mammalia; order Rodentia; family Spalacidae; genus Nannospalax; species Nannospalax galili. Next base: position 7,478,519 of record NW_008351881.1, on the reverse strand, counting down.
AGACAGTTAACCTGTAATAGCAGGGTCCGATACTTTAGAACTCATTCAGTCTTAATTACTGCCATAGCATCTCTGTCTGTGCACAGTCATGCTGCATAAAGGACTTTTACCATAGGAACTGAGAGAAGCCCATAATTCAGTCTGTAGCAGTAGTATTTTAGTGGTTTTCTAGGAACTGCACATAGCCCATTAGGACTGTCAGGAGCAGGAAATAAGAAAGTTGAGGATAAGGTGTCTCTTAATACTTACTAACTTTAGACAAAGTAATCATTTAGACAGAGTTTTCATTTAGAGCAGAAGATGTTTGAAAATGACATGACAGAAAGAAATGAGCATTATCTGTATGATCCGGGGGAGAGGTGTGCAGAGTGCCTGCCTCAAAGCTTAAGGAGGAGCAACCCCAGGTCAGGTTAGGGAGAACTTCAGTAGAGTGAAGTTGAACACAGGGTAAATGATTTCCCAGATGACAGGCAGAGCAGCATCTGATGGCTGGAATGCCATCCCTCATGGTGGCCTGTGAGCCTGTGGCAGGGAGATGGAGAGCAGGAGGAGCAGACTCCCAGCTCACTGAGCCAGAGTTCAAAATCTAGGTGTTAGGTATAATGGAGTGTGGTCAAGAGATAGTGGAAAGCCATCGAAGGTCTTAAGAAAAGGGTAAGGACCAGAATCAACTCTATGTTTTGGACAAGCAAGTTTTAAAAATACATGTGTTGATTTTAGAGCTTCAAGCTGAAGATCCCATCCGTGCTACTGTACTCTTCAGGGCGCCTTGCCCTCTCTTTGCGCCCCCAAACTCCTGTTCATCCTTCAGCACTCCTCTGCAGCAATATCCACAGTATAGTCATCCCTGACCTGCCCAGAGGGAGTAATCACTCTTTCCCCTATTGCGCTTCTGTGATTTATATGTTGCTCTTACTGCTTGTATCACACTGCAGGATAATGATGTGTTTACATATCTTGCCCACTGCTTGACTTGAAGGACCTAGTAAGAAGGGAGTATGTTTTTTTCTGGTTAGTTTCATTGCTCTATTTTGCTTGCACAGTGCATGGTCCTTGGCGCATCATGGAGGTTCTGACTTGTTGAATACTAGAGTGTGCTGAATTAGGGCTACTATGAATGTCAGGAGAGGAGAAAGAACAGGGCACAGACTGCTTTGGTTGGAATAAGAGGGTGTCATCTGGGTGTGAAGTGAGGACTTGGGGAAGATTCTGGGATTTCTAAGTTGGTCATCTGGGGAAACGTTAATTTTCTAATCATACAGCGAAATAACACACTGATTTGGGAGGTAAGTTGTCCAGGTTGGTTGGTAGGGACATTCCAAATGGTGATGTCTAGCAGGCATATTAAAATACACATCTGAATTTACCTTTGTATCCTAAACCTTTGAAGCCAAAGTTGATGGAGCTTGCAGAGGGTAAGAATATCAAGGATGTGGCTTTGGGGAATGCCAACTTGTAAGACAGAGGCAGAAGAACTGGAATTAAAAGAGGAGTGAGACCTCTTGATATATAGGGATGGAAATCAGGGCAGCTGTCCTAGAGATAAGGCATGTGCTAGGCTAGTCTCTGGGCAACAGCTTTTATCATAAAAATTGTGTGTGTGTGTGTGTGTGTGTGTGTGTGTGTGTGCATGAGTGCAGAGGCCGTAAGATGGTATCCTACCCCCACCTCCCCAGAGGTGGAATCACAGGTGGTTGTAAGCTGCCTGATGTGGATGCAGGGAACTGAACTTAGCTTCTCTGCAAGAGTAATACACACCCTTAACCACTATCCATCTCTCTAGCCACTACTGGCCTGGAACTTATTATGTGGACCAGGCTGGTCTTGATCTCACAGAGATCCACCCGCCTCTGCTTCCTGAGTGCTGAAATTAAAGGAGCGTGCCACCACACCCAGACAAAGTACTTTTTAATACTAGGAATAGCAAGAGGGAGAGTGGTAGTCACATAGACACTCATTATGTGTCAGGCATTTTGCTCACTGCTTTCCCAACACATCTCATTTGTTTCAAACTTCAAGCTTGTTGTCCTTGTTTAAACAGTCTGCCAATTCAAACTCGAGAAGTTAAGTAATGTGTCTGAGACTAAACAGCCAGCATGTATTGGAAGTGAACATGCTTTGTGAATTCTGCATGTTTAAGCTGTAAATGGTGACTGGGTATAATGTTGTGGTTAGGTAATCTATGGAGACTGCAGAGCTTAAACTTGTCTATAGTGTAATTCTTTCTCCTTTACTTATGAAAGATTATGACAATGAGCTACAGTCCTTTTGAATTTCTCTCCTTTAAATCAGCTGATTCAAAATATATTAGTGACTGCAGTGTAACCAGTTGGCCTATGATATATATTTTAACTTTGTTTTCTATTATAAGATTATTAAAAGAACCATTCTTGTCTACCATTTCCTTTATAAACTTCTTATGCTTATACTGTGCTACTGGAGTTTTTATATAATAGAGAGAATTATTTAAACAGGATCCTGAATATTTTAAGCAGTTATTTTGTTTAGTGCTTCCATGTAGAGTTGTATGCTTAAGAGACAAACAGAAGCAATTCCCGAAAATATTTGCTCATGATTGCTGCACTTGTATGTATGTGTCTTCATGTATAATTCAGGAAGGAAAAATGATTGCACATGATAGGCTAGTATTATGGTGTAAAAGTACTGATTTGTGTGCTCTGTGTTAGTGCATTGTTAATTCTCAAGAGATTACTGTACAGTAGTTTCCAAGAAACCAGACAGTTTAATTTCGCCAGCAGCATCATTTTAGTGCATTGGCGTGTACTTGCGGTGGTGGTGGTGTTGGTGGTGGTGGTGGGGTGCTCATCTCTTCTGTAGGGAGTCCTCCCGCAGCGAGGAGCTTGTGTAGCCTGTGCTCGCCCTCTCAACTTTGTTCCCACCCCTGGCTCTCACCTTCTCTCAGGATGAACTTCTTAGGCTTTTCTACTATCTGAGATGAGCTTGGGATTTTTCAGAAAGATTTTTTTTTTTTTAAACATAGAAAAATGCTGAGCAGAATTCAAGGCAAAATCCTGCAAAGAAATGGATGAGCACTGTTGTGTGTTGGTTTCTAAAAACCTGATTTGGTAGATCTAACCATACATGATTTTCTGACTGGACATTCATTCAGCTCGTTTATCTTTGCTGCATAAAAAATTAAATGAATAAGACCTACACAAGCAAACAGGACTCCTGAGCCCTCCCAAATCTGCCCATGTTCCAGATCTGGAATCTGGAGGGTGCAGTGATTGAGGAGGGAGGAGGGACAGATGGCTGTGACTGCAGCTTGCTTCCCACCTGATGGTTTCTATTACAGATTCACATTTGTTTTGGAATTAAATTCTTTTCTTTTGGTAACCTTATAATGCAAAATGTTATGTTTTGAAAAGATAATATACATTCTACACCTTCAAGTCATTGATTATTTTTTCTTCAGTTTATGTGCTAGAAGTAAAAAAGTAAATAAAAAAATTTTAAAAACTTGAAAAAGACGTTTTGGAAATTCCCATGAAGTGTGATGAGTTTCCACAGATCCTGTATCTCTAAGGAGAGAAAGAATGAGATCTAAATTTTGATACTATGGTCTGGATGACTAAAATAGCTGCAAACTTGGATAAAGCAACTCTCTTTACATAACTGTTGGATTTCTTTCAAGGTGCTGTCTCCTAACCAACGTACTATACAAATAACTGCAGTTTAATATAGATATATCTTGATGTGTTTAGATTTGGTAAACCCTCTTATCTTTCAAACACGCATCATTTATTTAAAATGCATAGGCATATGTTCAGAACAAAGTTATTTTGAGTGCATATATATTCATTAGTCTCTGTGTGAAAGTACATTTCAAATAACAACCATTTCACTATTTATTTTTCTTTTAAAACTTTCCTTTCTCTCCATCTTGGTTTAATTGAACCATAGGCCTGAGCTCTTTAAAGCATTCCCATGGAGCTGGAGTGCATTTGAGCATCTTTGACTGATATAAAATAATTTCTTTGTTGATCATATACCCGTGCATGATAAGATATGCAGAAGAAGAAATCTGGTACAGAAGTATAAATAATACTTATCTTTAAGCCAGCATCTGTCATCTGCTTCAACAGACAGTACTTGCTTTCTTCCTAGCACAAAAAGGGCTGAAAGATTTATGGAGCAGCTTTGTTTGTGCTCTGTGATGCTTAATCAATTTTTATTAAATTCTAAATTAAAACTTGGCTTTCACTACAGTGACATCTCTGATGTATACAGCAAGGAGAAAGATCATGAGACCCCAAAAAGGTTAAGCATGGGTGATCCAAATCCCTAGCCTGTTCCTTCCTCCTGGACTTCTCTTAATAACTTTGTCAGTCTGACCAAGTTCTGGTAGGAATGTTTTAAAGTCAGAACAGGAAACACAGTTCCAACTTTGGACTCATCAACCTTCTTCATGTCTGCAGTGTGGTTTGAGTCCTCATACACGACCCCATATGAGAAAGGAATGCAACATGATTCCAGTGTGTAGATAGTTCACTCATTTCACATTTGAAATGAACTGATAATTTGAGACTCATCAGTTATGATTACAGAAAATTTAAATTTTAAAAATGTTAATAAAACTCTTAACATATTAGAGGCCTGAGTCAGACATAAGCTTTGTAGACTTCTTCTGGCCGGACTGCCTGATAAGTACCACATTGGGAATTTTTGAGCCTTTTCCTACTAATTCTTTTGGTTAAATACCAGCAGTATTTAAGAAGTAGGTGCTGAATAAGCAGTCCACTCAGAGAGACCAGTTTATAAATGATCACCTCATCTTTATAGTCTTATGAATATAAGGAACTTAAGAGTCGTACTGAGAATTTTTTCAGGCAATAAGTTTAAAACGATACTTGTGGTTTTTAAATTTTTTTTCTTTCAGATTCTATATCTGTGAGGAGAAGAAGAATGGGATTTAATTAAAAATGTATTTCTCTGCTGAATACTGATATTTTCGTTTTTGAATTTGGTTTTTATTACATCTGGCACACACCAGACTAACCTGTACATGTGCACCTTTGGAAGCATATGTTTGTGGGCCCTGATCCAAGAGAAGCTTATGTATCTACGTTTTGAAGTGTAAGGTTTCTTGAATAGAAGAGATGGAGAAAAACAACTATGAAATTTGTTGTTAATTATTGTTTATTTTCTAAGAAATATGGCAAGCTGTAAACTTAAGACCAGAATATCTGTGTTTTTGAATCATGTAATATGCTACTTAGGAGACAAGTGATTGAAGAAAAATCTCAGAAGCCAATTCTTCCGTGTCCGATGAAAATTAACAGCTCATGTGGCTGGTGCCTTCCCATCACTCATCTGTCCTTCGCGACATTTATATTTTTGTAATACACATCACCATATTTTAGTTTCAAGTGCCTTGTGAACACAGAAATGCTGCTTATTGATGAATCAATCCTATTTATCTACTTATTACCCAATGCTCAATGATGTTCTCTATTCACCTTACTGTGGTGCAGCCTGGTCCACACATACAGCCTTGGTATGTGTATTTGTGGTTCAGAATCCCAGCCCAGAAACAGTAAAATGCAGGAAATTGCCCAGTTTATCTGCCCCTCATCTGCCTAAAATATATTTGGTCTTTGAGTGTACCATCCACGAATGCAACTTTCTCCATTCTGCTGAGTCAGAGACTAAGTCTTTAGAAGTGTTGTGAGAGTCCCGGAGGGGAAGGAAGGCAGCCCCACTCAGCTTGATGCACAGATGAGCTTTGAGGACAAAAAGTAGTTGGTCCTGGTTTTCTCACCTCAGCACTGGATCTCACTGGGGCGCCTGACCAGAGCTATTTCACTCTGATACTCACAGCCTATGGAGCAAGAGAACTAGTCTGTATTTCTGTGTTTCTGAGGGGTAATTTTGAGTAGATGAACTGAGGCTTGGGAGACATTGCCAAATGAGGTGGTGATGATGGCTAAAGAGACTTGGACTTTGGGAGTACTTTCTGGCAGAAGTACAGTGCAGACGGTATCATGTTTTTGACCATGGTACTTTAGACAGGCTGCCAAGTGTTTGTAACGAGATAGGGCTGTTACTATACTTTGCTTTTAACTTTACTTTTGCATATAGTATATCGTTCTTGTTTTATAAACTGTCGCATACTTTCGTACCTCTATAAACAAGTGAAGCTGTTGAGTTTTTGGACAAAGTTTGAAGCAATCTTGTGTTGCTTCTCCTTTGCTTTATGCTCCAAGTTGAGCCGAATAGTAAGATCTTTTTCACACCATTTATAATGCGATGCACATTTTGAAGGCAATTTAAATTCTTCTGGCTCCCCAGCCATATGCTTCAAAATGGAAGCATTATACATGTCTGAATAGAGAACTAGGTAGGAGATTGGAGCATAAAGGCATACAGCAGGGTCTGCAGGGCATTTGTCCTTCTGTGGGGTTCACCCTTTAGGAATTTTTCCAAATTTTAGCCCCAGCTTTGTTAGAGGAAATTTAAAATATGTCCAAGGCTACACAAGAACATTTATGTATGCGATTTACATACAATGAGACTTTGGGACTTCACCAGCTCATTGTCTGAGAACTTGGCAATGTGGTCAGTAGAAATGAACTTTAAGTAGAATTTTTAATGGAAGAACAAAATTACTATGAGTAAAAATTAAATGCCTGCTTCACCATTGCATTTGTACGCATTCCTCTTCTATGATCTCGTTCTTCTGCGTGCTGGCCACCCCCACCCCAGCTCCTGTCAGTTTATTTCTACATTGGAAAAGTGAAATGTAATATTCTCCTTAGCACATAAACTCCTTCACTCTGTCTCTCTGGAGGATATTTTTCACTGTTTTCACAATCCATTCTGCCTGGGTACAAAACACCAGATTTCTCCAATATTCTGAAAAGAATTTGTACTTTCTAAGATAGAAATACCCTATTTCTAAACTTCTCTCACTGTCCTGCAGGCGTCTTGTGGCTGTGCTGTACCAATCACATGGATATCATTATAAAACAATTTAGCTAATGTCTGGATGGACAGAGTCATACATCTTTTTATTTCTTTGAGACAACATCTTGTTATCTAGTCCAGGCTGGCCTTAAAGTGATGATCTTCCTGCCTTAACCTCTCCGTTGCTGGGATTGCACATATGTACCTCACCCCCCCTCCCATTTATATGTCTTAAGTTAGAACAGAGACCCTTATTTTAGCTTTTTTCCTGATCGTTTCCCTCCTTTCCCACTGTAATAACTAGCTTATGATAACAGATATCCAGAAAAGCAGCTACTCTCCCAGTATCTTCCATGAGAAATACATATACATACATACACCATTTTATACTTTTGTTCTTTGTACTCCATGGATATGGAAACGGTGGGAACTTTTTTTTTTTTTTTTTTTTTTTTTTTTTTTTTTTTTTTTGGTCTTTTTGAGACAGGGTCTCCCTATAGCCCCAACTAACCTGGAACTCACTATGTAGACCAGGTTGGCCTAGAACTCACAGAGGATCCACCTGCCTGACTCTGCCTCCTGAGTGCTGGGATCAAAGGTATGTGCCACCACACCCAGCTGCCACGGGAACTTTTTAGAACAAGGCTTTTGTGCCCATTCTGTAAGTAGTTTTCAAAGGTAAATTACTATTCTTCTGCATAACACTCTGAAAATAAATTTGTAAAATGATAATTACTTTTCTTTTTAGGGCAGATTTCTTATGATCCCTGTTAATGGGATACATTACTGAATGCTCCTGCAGAAAACTCTGTTAACTCCCTTTCTTGTTATAAACTATGTTGTATAGCATGAATGCTTCTGTAGTTTCTCCATTAATTGACCCTAGGCTGTTTGGGAGACTCAAGGGAGGGTTGAAAATTAGGAAACAAAGAAGAGAGAGGGAAAGAAAAGAAACCAGGAACTGAATTTCATTCATTTATTTTTGAGAAGTCCACAGATTTATATCTCAGTTGGGTAAAATTGTGTTACTGTTTATCTGTGCCTTTTTCCCTTTGTGGCAAGAGACGTGGCGAATAGACACTCACTCCCAAAGATACCAAGTTCCAAAGCACTGACTCATGATTCTACAATGAAATACTAGGATGCAGCCATTTCCTACTTTTGTTTGGAAGCAAATGGATTGGACCAGGCGGATGTGAGGCCTAGGCTGGAGGGCCTTGCAGAAGGAAATGCTTTGGGTGGCCCTTCGGTAATAGATGCTGTTTGGCAACGTCTTTGTACTGGACTGCTTCAGCCGATGTGGAAATGTTTCCTAGACCCTACAGATCCAGTCCCTGTGCTCCTTCTTGTGTTTCTGCACATAGAGTTTTTATGAAATGGTAGGGAAACAGTCACTGCTTCTAATGCAATGGATTTTGAGTTTTTGTTGTATACGGTCCTAATAATAGATGCTGTTTGGCAACGTCTTTGTACTGGACTGCTTCAGCCGATGTGGAAATGTTTCCTAGACCCTACAGATCCAGTCCCTGTGCTCCTTCTTGTGTTTCTGCACATAGAGTTTTTATGAAATGGTAGGGAAACAGTCACTGCTTCTAATGCAATGGATTTTGAGTTTTTGTTGTATACGGTCCTAATAATAGATGCTGTTTGGCAACGTCTTTGTACTGGACTGCTTCAGCCGATGTGGAAATGTTTCCTAGACCCTACAGATCCAGTCCCTGTGCTCCTTCTTGTGTTTCTGCACATAGAGTTTTTATGAAATGGTAGGGAAACAGTCACTGCTTCTAATGCAATGGATTTTGAGTTTTTGTTGTATACGGTCCTAATAATAGATGCTGTTTGGCAACGTCTTTGTACTGGACTGCTTCAGCCGATGTGGAAATGTTTCCTAGACCCTACAGATCCAGTCCCTGTGCTCCTTCTTGTGTTTCTGCACATAGAGTTTTTATGAAATGGTAGGGAAACAGTCACTGCTTCTAATGCAATGGATTTTGAGTTTTTGTTGTATACGGTCCTAATAATAGATGCTGTTTGGCAACGTCTTTGTACTGGACTGCTTCAGCCGATGTGGAAATGTTTCCTAGACCCTACAGATCCAGTCCCTGTGCTCCTTCTTGTGTTTCTGCACATAGAGTTTTTATGAAATGGTAGGGAAACAGTCACTGCTTCTAATGCAATGGATTTTGAGTTTTTGTTGTATACGGTCCTAATAATAGATGCTGTTTGGCAACGTCTTTGTACTGGACTGCTTCAGCCGATGTGGAAATGTTTCCTAGACCCTACAGATCCAGTCCCTGTGCTCCTTCTTGTGTTTCTGCACATAGAGTTTTTATGAAATGGTAGGGAAACAGTCACTGCTTCTAATGCAATGGATTTTGAGTTTTTGTTGTATACGGTCCTAATAATAGATGCTGTTTGGCAAAATTCCACCCCCCCCCCCCCCAGTCATAGTCTCCCACATGTTTGTAGCTTTGACATGTACTGGTGACTACTAGGTACCCTATGACCTGGTCCCTTCTACCTTCTTATGGAACAGACTGCTTACTCTCTAATCTCCAGCAAGACTGATCTGGTCACCACTCCTCCAACACAGCTGGGCTCTGGTGTTTGTCTGGTAGAAAGTGTCTTTCCCCAGAGGGTTGTTGGTTAGGGCTTGCTCTTTTAGTTTAATCCAGGGTCTCTTCAAGTTACCTTGCCCAGAGCCCTTCTTCACCAGCCCATCACTCCTACGTTCTCCAGCATCTCCTTTTCTCCCCTGCTGTACTCTGCCCCGGAGCTATCTGCCATGTTCTATACTGGTTTCCTGAGTCCTTGTTCTTTCTACTTGCTACTGTTAGCCTCATGTGGATTAGGGCTTTGATCATCTTGTGCTCTTTGCCCAGGGCCTAGAATATAGTAGAATCCGTGTCCTGTATGTGCCTCATACTGTAAGGAAACCAGGAGATCTGCAGTAAATGTTTGCTGAATAAGAAACAGTCTGGGTCGTCAGCAGATGGTCCTAACTTCTGCTATTGGGCCATTCCATGAGTTATTCAACTTCTGGATGTCTTTGCTTTTATATCTCATGTGGACACAAAACACTGTACACTTCAGAAGCATTCTGAGCATCTGTGTAGTAAAAAGGTCAAGCACTAACTCTGTTTTATGAGAAGCAATGTAGAAGTAATGAAACGACTATGTGACAGGCAGTGCACCATTGTGTCTCCTTGGAACCACAGTTTTCTATGTGTGCCCTCTTTCTGGGCACTTTTGAGTGATGGTGTTTGGAATGGTTCTACAAGGGTGAGGGTTAGAGGAGAGGGCTAAGCATGGCCAATACCTCAACGATAACTTGGTAGTTGCAGTCAGTCAGGAAAAGGAGATAAACGAAAGAAACTGGATCTGAAGGGAGTGTTGGAAGATGCATTTCCTGTCCCGTTTACCCGTGCCACTACACACAGATGGACTTACTTTACACAAGATAGTTTTCACTCAGTGCCCTTCCCAGGAGTTTCAGAAGGGTGAATTTTAGCTTGAGTTTACTGGGGCTAGAAACGGTTGCTTCTGTCTGTTCAATTTATGGTCTTGCAGGGTAGTATGTCGGGGTTAGTGGCCTTACTCTTTGCCTGCATGACAAATCTGTGCTTGGAGGAGACCATATGCAAAAGTATTTTCTTAAAATAAGGTTAATGTTTGCCAGTGGTGTTGGGGATGAAGGAAAGAAGGAAAGAGGAGAGAAAGGGAGGCATGGAGGGAAGGACGGGAGAGACAGAGGAGGGGAGAGAGGGGAGCAAAGAAGAGAGGAGAGACGACACACACACACATACACATATACACATACACAATCACATAGATACACACACATACATACATATACACACAGAGATGCTCACTCACTCACTCACTCTGGAAGTTCTCCAGTAAGGGGTTAGGGAAAAACTTAGGGACAAATGCTCCTACTTGGAACACACCACTAGAATACTGGTTTTTTTTGTGGAGTTTTTTTTTTTTTTTTTTTTTTGGTTTTGGTTTTTAAAGAGAAGCCAAAATTAAACACAGTAGAGTTTACTGTTTGCTAATCAGCATGTGTTTACTTTCTCTTCCAAAACTGAAGTTGCCAACCAATACATTTCCTACCCAGTGCTGTGTATCTGTCCAAATAGACATGGGAAGCAGCAAAGCCATGACAGCACACGAAAACACATCCTCATTCATTCAAAGGAGTCCAAGACGTCTCTGGAATTTAATTCCAGCCATGCAGTAAAGACTGTTTGCTCTAACAAGGGAGATCAGTGACTTCCTCCTTCAGTTAGTCAGCGTGGATGAGTGGGATTTTTAAGTGATCATAGACTGCTACAGAATTGACCAAAACCTAGAGAGGTGAAGATGGGTCATTTCATATCAACTTCACTTGTAGTAGGCCCAGTAGACTAGAGTATTTTGAGTATAAAATAGTTTTATGATAACTACAAGGATAAGCAACTTAGAGAATAAAAACAGTTCATTTTAATTTCTTATCTAGAGTTTTCAAGATGAAATTAAGAATTGCTTTCTCTGGAGGGCAGGAGAGAAGTTATAAAAAGAAGCTTTTACTCTGTGGTCAAAAGAGTACAGTAAAAAGGCAAGAGCTATAATCAACATTATTAGACAGTTAGTTGTATGTAAAAACATGCATAATCCACATGTATAAGTTTGTATATAGAACTTTGTTATAGGAACAAGAGGGAGGTTTAGTGATTGCTGGTTGGACCCTTGTTACTGTTACACTGTAAATGTGTCTTAAACATGTACATGACACTCTTGGTTTTGCAGTCCAGTCTCATGTCTTCTATGAAAAATCTACATAGGACTTTTACTGTGTTATTTATTTATTGTGAGTTTAAATAAAATGCATTAGCTTCTACTTGTAATGGTATTTACAACTCTTCGTACCCACTGGTGAGCCTACTAGGCTCCATTGGATAGTCCCAAACCCATGGCCACACGCACAGCTGGGTAAATTCAGTGGGTCACAAAACAAAACAAAAGACATGATTGTGGGAAGGGAAGCTGTAGGGGTGAGAGGAACAGGAGGGAAGTTCGAGAGGTTGGGGATGGAAGTAACCAAATGCAGTATATTTATCTGTGAAGTTGACAGAGAACAAATTTAATAAAAATTATTTTTCAAAAGCTAAACAACAAAACACCAACCCGGGAACAAAATGAAATAGCAACAGCAGGAAGAAACTGCTGAGCATGTCGCAGAGTGCATAGCAGACCTGTAGCCCTGAGAGGTGGTGCTGGGTAATGAGGACAGGCATTCTGTCTGCAGTTGTCCACTCCACTTCCCCTTGAACAAATAAAGCCAGCCCCTTGACCTTTCTTATCAGCCCTAGTGATGCTCCTGGCCTCATCGTAACAAAAGGTCTATAACTTACTTGAAGGCAATTTAGCACCTATGTTTCCACAGCACATTAAGATTAGAGTTGTTCCACCCCAAAATACAATGGTATTTTTAAAAAAAATAAAATAAGAAATAAACTATCTGAACAAGTTTATTTCTTAAATTAGTTAGATAAATGGCGTATAACCAATAACCAAGTAATAATTCTGTATAGAACCAGCATCAAAGCACAGGGAAACTCAAAGGGATCTTTTAGGGTGAGACAGCAGAGGTCAGAACTCTCAGACAAAAGTTGTAGAAACTTGGTTGTTGCCTTTGCTATCTAATCTAATCATTTACAGATCATGAACCCTGGGCTTCAGCTCCAAGGTCGCACGTAGTCCCCCTTAGCTGGTCAGGAGCAGATTCAGTGTAGCAGAGAGGTCCTGAACAAAAGATCCCCCCTCTGCCATCAACTGCCTCCCAAACTTTAGACAACGTCCTTTGAGGAGCAGGGGAAAAAATCCAGAGAGGTCTTGGTGAGTTCCTAACATCTAGCGTTCGCACCTTCTTTGAGCCCTCACCACTAACCTCGGTAAACTAGTCAGGCATATACGAGCCACGCGCTCTGTGTACCTCCTCCGGCGGTCATACACCTAAGTGAACATATTCCTAGACACACAGTTTTTTGTCCTGTGAGTGTCCTCGTATTAGGGAATGATGGTGAGAATGTTCTGTGTGTCCTTTAAGTTGTAGAAAAAACTACAGATTTCCTCATAGTCCTAGTGTGCTGGCAGGCATTTAGTAGGTGTATGGAGAGAGGGAAGGTAAAGGTGAAGGCTGACATAGTCCTTAGCTACCTGAATTGTAGGTGTGGTTAGAGAAATAATGAATACATTTTGGAGAAAGTTTGGAAAAAGCTGCAGTGGGAAAATACAGGGACTTATGGGAAGAAAGGAAGAGACTCCGTAAGGAACTAGGAAAGCTCTAGAAGGAAAGTTAAACATAGGAAGGGCAGTGGTGTTCCGGACAAACCAGAGCACAAGTGGGAAGTTCCTGGAGAACTCAGGAAGGTCAGTAACAGCGAAGCTTCAATAGGCAAACCTGTGTAAAGCTCCAGGAATTCCTCCAAAGAATCAGTATGGTAGTCACTGTCACATGTTCCTGTCGGAAACACGTGAACTATATATATATGCTAACCCTCTCCTGAGCCCTGTGCTTATTCCTTAAGCTGCTTTTCAGTTATGTGACAGTCTTTATAATGTCCCACTGGAGTCAAAGGATCATTATCCACAGTGGACAGATTTTGTTAAATACATACCACCTGTAGCTCTCAGCAATAAGACTGCTCTATCTGGACCCTGAGAACAATACAAGACTTCAAACAGAGAAGGTTAACTTGTTGTGGGTCTGTTCAAAGTGTCCCAAGTGCCCATCCTTCAGAGGATGCCTTTCTTTTTTCATATCCTTCAGTTGTTTGATCCAGTGATTTCTTCTCATTCGAATCCTACTAGTTATGGTTTTTAAATTTATTTTGAAATATTTAATGTACACTAAATATGAATATATTAAAAGGCATCTCATGCATCAACATGTTTAAGAAATGCAATTTTTATTAAATGTGCTGAAATAAAAAAATTCAAACAAAAAAACAAAACTTTAAAGGCCAGGTATGGTGGCCCACACCTTTAATCCTAGCACTTGGGAGATGGAGGTGGGCAGATCTCTGTGAGTTCAAGGCCAGATAGGTCTACGTAGCAAGTTCTAGGCCAATCAGGGATAGATAGTGAGACCCTGTCTCAGTTGTATAAGTTAAAAAAAATGCTAAAACCACAAAGCAGAAAGGATGCAGTAAGTAAGGAGAAGATAATCTGCGATGTAGTTCTAGAATAACTGATGAAAGTCTAGAGATATAATCTAAAAGGGTTAGGCCCATTTAAGAAAGGTGGGGGAGTATCTTCTCAGATGCTGGAAAAAGGGGTGGGTGGATATGGCCTAAATACATTGTATCCGTGCATGAGATTACTGAAGGATATGTAATAAAAAGAATAATTCATTGTTAAAAAAAAAACCAAAGAAACAGAAATTTAATCACATTAACCATGTATCTGAATCTTCTTTTTCTCCATCCCATTCCTCCTTGTCCTACTACACCAGGGGAAGCCTCCCTCCTAAGTGTGGTACTTGTATTACCCAGAATTCCACTGCATGTGAGTTTGTGATCTCGGTTTGATGCTGAGAGTGCTAATCTCTGTTGTTCAGTTTGGAGCACAGCTCTCTGACATGTTATGCCAGGATGATTTCTCTTAGATATGATAGTTCCTTGAGTCAGTGCACTCTAGGCTTCCATCCTGGACTCAAATCACAGGGACTTCCCTTAGCATCCTTCCTTTGTAGCATAGTTCCAGAGCATTGCCCCAGCTTTGGCTTTGAAAATTATAGCCAATAGATGCTCTGTGTGTGTAAGATTATATTTCTTTTGATTATAATGATGACCAGGTGCCTTCTAGGTCATTGGTTCAGGTAGAAATAGACCAGGAGCAAACACTGCTGAGTAATTAATTAATTACTAATTGATTCTGTTTTATTTCTCATGCTTACCTTTCAGCATGCATAGTCTATAAGCAGATACTGAGGATCATAGGCTGGGGGATGACTCTGGGTAAGTTAGAGTGCTTGCTGTGAAAGTAAGAGGACCTGTTCAAATCCCTAGTACTTACATAAAAAGCCTGGCATGGCCACACATGCCTGTACCCCCAGCATTGGGAGGTGGAGACATGTGGATGGCAGGTGATTGTGGGCCAGCCAGCCTACTGAGCTAGCTAGCTTCGGGTTCAGAGAGAGACTATTCAAAAAGTAAGGTGGAGAATGTTAGAGGAAGGCACCCTGTGTCTTCCTCTGCTCCTCTATGTGGATTGAAAAGCATCAACAAAACTCCAGCAAAACAGCTGAGTGTGGACCATCAGACTTTCTCATAGCTTTTAATGATAAATGGATTTTTTTTCCCCTGAAAATTTGTGGGATTACCTTTTGAGAAATTCCTTTATATTGGAAATTTTAGATTCCAGGTACTCTGGAAAGTACCAATGCTTTCATCTCTGCATTTCGAAATAGAATATTTAAAATTGCTTTTGTATGGATTTTACAAAGTTGGTGCAATTTCTGTCTTTATATCTAAAACACACGCCAGTAAAAGATTTTCTGAAGCACAGTGGTATTACAGTTGTCTGAGGGAGGCCACAGCTTTTACTTTCTGTTCTTTGCCCTGGGTTTCTTTCCAGGTGATGACCCTCTGCTGCATTCAGTCAAGAGTAAATGCAGCATGTGTTGGTTGAAGGAAGGAGGCTGAGGCAAAGTGTCCTCCTGACCTGTCCTGCTGAGATGTCCGCTTGCTGGATGAGATCAGGCAGCCTTAAGCTCTGCCTCAGGATGTCCCAACTTCCATCCATGATCAGAGACCACTGTAGTTGCAGGAGAGAGCATGGAAGCAAACAGATTGAAATGAATGTTTAGGTAAAGAGAAGTAGTTCAGCTCGTAGGATTCCCTGAGTCACTTGAAAGCCACAGGAGAATATGAGGGACCCGTTTCCTCTAATCTCATTTTACAGTTTCCAAGGCAATGTCCATCTCAGAAAAGAATTTAATTCTGAAGTTTGATCCTTAGCCCTCTAAATCTGTATTTTTTATTCATTTTGGTGATGGTGTTTGAGCCTAGGCACCATGCCTGCTCAGGACCTGCTCTGCCACCAAGCTACACCCACAGCTGTAAAACTTTAAGATGAATTTCCAGGCTTCATTCCTCACATCTGCCAGCCTTTCTTGTCTTAGCAAATTCTGTGACATGCATTGAGTCCAGTGGCTGCAAAATTTAAGGACATGCCTGAAAGCTCAGCATCAAGAAAAGTAAGATTTTAATATATTTTGAAACAAAATTAATGCAAAAATTTTATGATGAACAAATTTTTTTTTTTTTTTTTTTTTTTTTGAGGTGGGGTCTCCCTGTAGCCCTGGCTGGCCTAGAACTCAATATGTAGAACCAGGCTGGCCTTAAACTCTCAGAGATCTGCCTGCCTCCCGAGTGCTGGGAGTAAAGGTGTCGCTACCATGCCCAGCTGAGTCCAGTGGCTTTTATGTACTCTTTGAGCATAGGTGGCATGCTAGAGCCGTCTGCCATGGTGGAAAATGATTCTGGAGACCTCTAGGACCACTACGCATTTTCTGCACTCTGCAGAAGAAAGACAGGCGCATACAGAGTTAAACCTGCAGCTGCTCTGTGTTAAGTGAACATTCCCAGTGTGACAGGGTCATAATCCCAAAGCAGATGCTTTACGGGTCTCATTATTGTCCAGAAGTGGCTCTTGGATGAGAAAATGCAACCATGCAGAAACAGCACAAATACTACCGACTTGCCCACCGTGGCTTAGGGCTTTCCCTTTTAACATCCCTGAGCCCCCTCCTGCCTCACCTTGCCATAGATGGTTGCTTCATCTCTCTGAATCTTTGGCTCATTAAAAGAAAAGAAAAGAAAAGAAAAGAAAAGAAAAGAAAAGAAAAGAAAAGAAAAAAACAACAAAAAGCTAGAGTCAAATCCTATGTTCCATTCTGATTAGAGACTTATTTTACCTTGAAATCTTTCACGTTTGTTGTTGTTGGCAAAGGCCTTGTTTCTTTCTCAAGTCTTTCAGCTACACCGTGGCCTTCCAAAAACCTTTAAGTCCTGTAATACTATATTTCGTGAAAAAGGGAAAAATGAGATTTCTTCCCCCTCCTTGCTTTTGTTAACCCATTCTTGTTTTAGTCTCCAACAAAAAGGGTTTTTGTTAACTGGAGCTTAAAATCGGCCAGCTTGCAAAGTATTCTCCCTTTTTATGCAAGGAGGATTAGCTTGGCATGTTGTGCTGTTCCCTTGTATGAGCCATTCCCGTGTCCTGTCATAAGGTGTATAATTACTACACTTCACCATCAGCAGTCATTCTTAAGTTAAACCTGTTTTAAACCCCTCATTAATATAAATCATACTGGGAAAGTAGAAAATACATCTTCAAAAAGAACTAAGTGTTAGGAAGTTAATCTGTTCTTTTCATAGTAGACCCAGAGTAAATAATTTTTAGTTAGTGCTTTTCTTTCTATGCAATCAAAATAATTTGTGATAAAAGATCAGGTGCCTGGGTTGCATAAACCTGCGGTGTTTTATTCACAGGATTGGACTTCCTGCCTGGTGTCAGTCTTTTTTCTCTCTGTCACCCTTGAACACTGAAGTGTGTGATCCTCTATTCTTTTTAAGTCAGCCTATTGACAAGACTCTCTCCATGTCTCTGTCTCTGTCTCTCTGTCTCTGTCTCTCTCTCTGTCTCTCTCTCTCTCTCTCTCACACACACACACACACACACACACACAGGCACAAACATTCATACAATACATGCAGACTTAACTTGTATACATAGATTAGCAGCAAATTGTTTTTATTTTCAGGCTTTCAGTGAACTCTCCCAGCATGCTTAGATAGCAGCCTGAACTTGCAGACAAGTGTCTCAAAGAATATTTTTTCTTTCATGGGAGGGCCATGGGCAGAGGACTCAAGGGCCCATGGTCTACTTCCTGCTTATCCATGAACGGTTGTTCTGGTGTAGATGGAACAGCTCTGCCTTCCTAACTGAAGCCACTTACCCCTCCGGCACGCCATTTCTACTCTCCCCGTGTGCTGCCCATCACCAGAGCCCTGCAGCCTGCTTCTGAACTGTTGGGAAAGGTGGTTACTGGGAAGCTCAATCCAAGAGGGGTTTCTGGGTGCAGCAGAAAAAAGCCGTAAATTATTACAGATCCCCAAAGGCCCAGGCTGTTTGGTCTAACCTGCACTCACTTCTCCAAACTTGTGCATGTCTTCTCTTTGAGTCTAGCATGTTTACAGTTTCCTTTTTCCTTCTTTAAATTTGTAGAGGAGCCCTATTTTTTTCTACCCAAGGACCTTTCATCCTTCAGCTTTAAGCTTAAAGTAACTTAAAAAAAAAAAAAAAGCTTAAAGTAACTTTCCTTTTCCTCCCATGTGTTCATGTATTTTTTTAAATGCCTACTGTGTACAAGAAATTATAGACCTTTGGGATTCAGGGGACTTGGGGACAGACAACATTCTTGCTCTGATGAGATACAGAGTCTAGGCGAGTCCCTAGCAAAGATGTCTTTCTGGACTCTCCATTCCCTGCTTGCATTTACTAGTCTGCATTTCTGTCATACCGCCACAATTTTCATAGCATCTATTCACTTCATTTAGTAACTATTTATTAATATCCTTTGGAAAGATGCAGGAAGCTTAGACCATCTGTCTTCCCTAGTGAACTCCAAGCTCCATGAAGACATGATCACATCCCCCTCTGCCATGTATCAGAATATAGTTGGCATTCCATAGGTGCTGAGTGAATGAAGGATGCCATTCTTTCTGTCTCTAAATTTCTTCTAGTTGTACTCTATTTGATTTTTTTTTTTTTTTAATAAGACAGGTTCTCCCTGTTGCCACAGCTGAATTGGAATGAACCATGTAGACCAGTCTGGCCTCTGTCACACAGAGATCTACCTGTCTCTGTCTTCGGAGTGCTGGGATTAAAGTCATATGCCGCCACCCTAATTTATGTTAACTTTCTTATACTACCTTAAAAATAATACAGATTAGGAGTTCATACAGGCCAATCAACTATTCCATTAAAAAGAAGTCAGTTATTAAAAGTGATTTCTTTTAATTCATGTTGCCCACTTTTCTTTTAGTACCCAAGCAGACATTAGGGACTGCAGGAACAAGATGCGAACCCAGTTGAGAAGTGTTATTTTCAGAGGTTGGGACTGATGTTCTAAAGGCGAGTGGCCTGGGGAAAGACGTACACGGGGAAAGCCAGGACATGGAAGGGATGCAGATGAGGAGGCAAGAGGTGCAGTTTGCACACCCCTCCTCAGTTCATGCTAGGAAACTCCCTTTCTTCTTGTTTGCAGAAGAAAAAGAAGCTAACGAAAGTTAAAAAAGAATCTTCTGTATGCTGCAGCTTTCTAAATATATAGTTTTTAATTTATTCTTTGAGAATTTCATACGTGTATACAATGTATTTTGATCACTCCATCCCCCACTTCCTCCAGCCTCTGGTTCAAATCAGCTCCCTCCTAACTTCCTGTAACTTCAAGCAATCAGTTATAGGTCCACAGAGCCAGGAAAACAACCCAATGGATGGTATTTGAAAATTATATATCTGAATAAAAAATTACAAAAGTATTGGTGAGCCTGGAACTCATACGTGTATACAATGTATTTTGATCACTCCATCCCCCACTTCCTCCAGCCTCTGGTTCAAATCAGCTCCCTCCTAACTTCCTGTAACTTCAAGCAATCAGTTATAGGTCCACAGAGCCAGGAAAACAACCCAATGGATGGTATTTGAAAATTATATATCTGAATAAAAAATTACAAAAGTATTGGTGAGCCTGGAACTCAGGAATCCCTTCCCTCCCTTCCTCCCTTCCTCCCTTCTTCCCTCCCTTCTTCCCTCCCTTCCTCCCTCCCTTCCTCCCTTCTTCCCTCCCTTCCTCCCTCCCTTCTTTCTTCCCTCCCTCCCTCCCTTCCTCCCTTCCTTCCTTCCTTCCTTCCTTCCTTCCTTCCTTCCTTCCTTCGTATTGCTATTGTAATTCTGGCTGGCCTGGAACTTCACAGGTAGCCCTGACTGGCCTAAAACTCACAGAGATCTGCCTTCCAAGTGCTAAGCTTAAAAACGTGGGTATTTCTGTTTTTATTTGTTTGTTTTTGTTTTAGTAACCCGCTGAGTCCAATTAGGGCTGCTTATGTGCAGATGGGTGTGGGCCCTCCATTGCAGTGACCTACCAGTGGCCATACCTTCAAAGAAAAATGACTCTCTCTCACCCAGCAGTCATTAACTGCCCTTAATTCCTCCTCCAGTGGGGGTGGGGCCTTATGATCCTCTCCCCATCCTTGCTGGACTTTTGACTGGCTTCATCTTGTGCAGGTCTTGTGTAGGTAACCACAGCTTCTGTGAGTTCATGAACATGAGAGCCATGTCATGACCAGAGAACAGCATTTCACAGTCCTCTTCCCCAATCTTCAGGTACCACATTCTTTCCACTCTGTCTTCTGAGATGTTCCCATGAGTATTTGTGGGGGAAACGATTGATACAGATGTCCAGATAGAGCTGAACATTCATTAAAACTTCAATGAATTATGAATCTAAATTCACTGCTGCCCACTCCAGAGGCTCAGTGACCTAGTTGAGACCCACACTAACCTATGGGTGTAAACATACATAATAGAAGGCAGTTTGATGACATGAACATTCAGCCAAGCAGTAGTGGGTTCTAGGGGCTTTATGTACACTGTTTCCTTGAAGGCATCTCTACATATATAGTTCATACTTAAGAACCAGGCCTGATAATTCTAGAATTACAGCCTTTGGAGGTATAATTAATGTCTGATGAGTGAATGAATTTACCATGTAGAAACTTAATCTGACTTCTGGTGAAATTCTTCTTAAGCCAACTTCTTTTGACCCAGAATTCCTGTTGGTACCATTCCTATGATTGTCGTGTTATAATTGGGGTTAACTTTATTTTTGTGGGCTGATAGGAAAATCAAAGTACCCCATCTGCTGTTGTTTCAGTAGGAGGATTTGTTGTGTTTTGGGCTGTTGATTCACCCATGGTCTGGAGCGCTACTGGTTAGTGAATTGGGGATTGCTTGCATGAGAATGCAGAAATGATATAGAAATTGCTGTGCATTCTCTTGTGATATGAAAGGTACTTTCTTCTTTTCTAATTTTCAGTTTAAATTGTTTTCTCTCTGTGTTTTTCTTCCCCATAAACTTCTTCAAGGCATTTTTATGAATAGGTGGCATATGAAAGACCAATTGTGATGAAGTTACCACCTAAGGAATGTGTTAAAAGAAACAAACAGAAACAAATAAATAATTTCTAACATTCCAAGCATGCAAAGTCCTATAGTAGTTCTTATTTTCTCATGAGTCGCCAGGACAAGCATTATACTCAGGTCTTGGTTGGGTTCATGTGGAACAGAAATCACGTTAGCAATCAATTCTAACACAATTAAAATATAACATAGAGACCCCAGATGGACTAAAAGAGCCGCACTCTAAGATCCTTTTGTTATGTGGTGGTATAGCCTGGCTGGAAAGGAACCTTTTCCACTAGGATATTTTCCAAACCAAATAGACTCCAATTTACAAGCAATTTAAATTAATATGTAATTAATATATTTCAAAGAAATTCTAGAAGCCATTGAATGTTTACTGTTTTGACTACAAAAATTGAGTGTAGCTTTTGCATGTGGATTCAAGTGGGACACTGGATGGTTTAGATGTGGGAATGAAGCATCATAAAGTTCATTCTCAACATTTGAAGTTTTTGATGTGTGTGTTTTTCTTCTTATAAAATTACTTTTAAAATCAGCTTCACCACCATGTCGTAAGATTCATGTCTCTTATTACTGTACATATTAAAAGAGCTTGAAGAAATAATGTTGGATAAGTCATCGGATGAAATGCAGAGTAAATGAATTATTCTCAGTAAGTTAAAATAAATTTTATATATTCAAGAAGTATTATCTGAAGGCTGGTGATGTAGCTCAGTGGTAGCATATCTGCCCAGTATATGCAGGGCTCTGTTGGACTTGCTAGCATACCACCCTGACCCTGAAGAAGTATTATGTTAAAGGGAAACTGTAAAAACTTTCATAAAAACAATTATATTAACACACAGTGAGACCCTGATCATGTCAAAGCTCAGAGAATTGAGCAGGTCAGATTAGGCGTCAGGGCACACAGGCACCTTGCTGCAGCTCCCTAGCAGCATTGGATTGGGCAGGGTAGCAAGTTGGTCAGCCTCTTTTCTCTTCTGTCTTCATGGTTTGTATTGAGATTTAAAGCCAACCTTTGTGGAACGTCTTGTAAAATGCTTGCTTATAATTAACATCTATAAATGGTGGTTATTATCAGCAATTATATGCCACTGGAGGAAGTAGGTATTAAAACATGATTGAGAGGCTAGTGTTAGCTTCATGCTAGTAGTCATATGACCTAGGTTTAGGGGAAATACCTAATTCATAAAAGTCGAAATCAGCTTCGCTTTTCTCCATAGTACATGCTATATTTCAAGTTTATGCAAATATTCAAAAATAGTAGTTTCTAATTCTTTTTAAAATTCTCATCAATTCTTTGTTCATTCAGTAATTTCTGAGTACCTGTTTCTTGCTGTGTACTCACCTTCAGTAATAAAAAGCGTAGACTCTGCTCTCGAGGACCATAGTCTGAAATGACAGTACTACTAGAGTGCGGAGTCCATTTAGATGGGTAAGTGGCAGAAATCTTTGAATGGATAAATTAGCTTTTAGAATTGGGCAGAGTATCTGGACATGTTTGGGAAGCATTTCCCCTCCCTTCCATGATAAAGCTATTTGAAATCAGAACAAAAAAGCTTGGTTTTAGTTTTTAATCTCTGATAAATTTATAGTTATCTGAATAACGCGTTTGTTTCTAAAGTTTCTTTGAGCATATTAGATCATCTAAAATTGTGATTAGCAATTATCTGAATAATTTAAAATTTCTGCTGATAGAAATAAAGATCATCGTAAATAGTTTTTAGAGACTTGGTATTCTTATGTAGTCATCCCTGACAGCATATCTAGTTAATAGATATTAGCCTAAGAATGTCCTCCAAATAGCTTATTGGCTTATTAAAAGGAGGATATTTTATTTCTCAATGAGTTAATACTTTAAACATTTTTACAAAGGCACATTATCATTAAATGGTTATAGAAAAAGCAATAGGCTCTTTTAAAATGTGTAGAATGTACCTCTTCAATTAATTATTTTGTTAAAGTTACACTAAACAATGACAGGCAATTTAAGTTTATAGTAATTTAATCTTTCACTTTGTCCTAAAAGTTTTATCAGCTCAGCATTCTAAGTCATATTAATGATTTTATTGAACTTTAGTTCATTCCAATGGAAATAGCCCATATTTTATCTGAATGATCAAATATTGTGTGTGGTCAGTACAAAAGAAAAACTAAATAGTAAACAAGCCTATTGTCCTCAACCTCTGAAGATTTTGCTTGGTATTTCTGAATAAGTTTTGGTTTTTCTTATGCAAAGTCCAGAGTAAATCCTTCTTTTACCTAGCATACCTACTTACTATAGTTGAAACATTATTTTTATATCAGACTGTAATATTATAGGCAATGAAGGTCTTTTCATGTTGTTTTCATAACATGAGATTTCCTCATAAATCTAAATCCACTAACCCTCAGAAATCCCAGATGTAAATCATCACTTTGGTTCTGCCCATGTTCAGTTATTGCTTCCGAATATATCACAAAATGTGTTTTAGGAGGGGGAGGGGGAGGAGAGTATAGTGCAAGAATGAATTTAGTACCAATTATTGAGTTCCTAAGAATGGATTTTTAAAATTTATTATCTATTTAATAGCATTTTTTTAGATAAAGGAGCCCTGGGTACCCAAATCAAATGCATCTTCAAAACAGTGTTTTCTGAGCAGGGTGTGGTAGTGCACACCTTTAGTCCCAGCACTAGGAGGCAGAGACAGGCGTATTTCTGTGAGTTCAAGGCCAGCCTGGACTACATAGTGAGTTCCAGGCCAGCTGGGGTTTCAGGGAGACCCTGTCTCAAAAAGAAAAAAAAAAAGTTTTCTGGCCAGGCATGGTGGTATGTGTCTTTAGTCCCACCACTTAGGAGGCAGAGGCAGGTGAATCTCTGTGAGTTTGTGGCCAGCATAGTAAGTTCCAGGCCAGCCAGTGACACATTGTTCAAAAAATAAAAGTTTCCTGTTCTCATTTATATATGGAATTTTAAAGAAGTCAAACACATACAAGCAGAGTGGAACTTGACTATTGGGTGGCTCCTGGGGGACAGGCAGATAGTCAAAGGTAAAAAGTGGCATAAAGGCTTCAGTGGTAAAGCACTTCCTAACCTGTGAGTCCCTGGATTTAATCCCAATTACCACAAACCAAAACATGTTGCAGAATTGCAATTATGTAGGAGGAATAAACCCAGAGAATTTATATACAGCATGAGGTCCAATAGTTAATAACACTGCAAACTTACTGAGAGAGATTTTAAGTGTTCTCATAAATACATGAAAATGCTTTCAAAGGAAACTTTATAAAAGCAAAAAAGCATTTAACATCCTGTAAGAGATGTTGTCTACTTATTTTAACGATAAAAATAATGACATGTGGCAATGGTAAATATATAATTATGGAACAGTCCAGGCCAGGGCAGAGCATTAAACTGTGATCATACACATCTTGTTTTTATTTTTAAGGACAATTTCAGTTCAGATACCTTCTTTGGTTCTTAGCTGTGTGTTTTAGAGGGGAAATCACAGTGGTCATCTACTATTAGGGCATAAACTTCTGCATGCAGTTGTGAAGTGGGAACTAAAAGCTAATGATGACAGTGAGCAATGATGGTTTTCCTGGCTAGCTTACCACTTTCTTTTCTACTTTCTACTTCTTTGTATAGGGCCTTCTGGGTGGAAATATTTTAAGAGCTGTTAATTGTTCCAGGAACTATAACAGGGGATGAAATTAGAAGGCGTAAGTTGAGGAGGACATTTTCTTTTATTTCTCTATGAGTTAAATTTTTTCAGTCTTGTCTTAGATTTCTTTTATTTCTCTTTTCTTTTATTTTCTCTATGAGTTAAATTTTCTTTTATTTCTCTATGAGTTAAATTTTCTTTTATTTCTCTATGAGTTAAATTTTTTCAGTCTTGTCTTAGATTATCTGAGGCAAGTTGGGGAGGGGGGCGATAAGTAAAACCCAATTTTCCCAAGTGACAGAATTTGAGACCAATGTCTATCGGTCACATTTCAGACACTCAGAGTGCCACGGTGAGGCTGAAGAGATGCTGGGGCACAAAGGAGACCAGTAACACCTGATTGGGGATGCTAAGCAGACATCCTCATGTCTTAAACAGGGAAGTCTTTATTTATACACTTCCAATTCATTGTTTTACATTTATATAATTTAAAAAGACATTGAAGGACCATCGCACCTTTCAGATATGCTCATTGTGTATGGGAGAAAGCAATGAGCTCAGAAAGAGAAGTGACATGCTCACTGGACTTTCTTTGCTAAGCATGCAGAAGTCAAGAGAAGTCACTGAGAGAATATAGAGGGCATTGGGGCGTGGCAGAGGACCGCTTGCTCAGTTACACCATGGTTTCTAGGGGCAGCTAGGATCAACTTGGCTTGGGATTTACCAGGAAATGGCAAAGAAGAAGGGTGTTCTTCAATCTGGCTGTCAAAAGAAGTGATAGAGGGAGACTGGGAATTGCCCAAGTTGAGGCCAGCTCTGTGGCGTTAGGAGGCAGCGAAGCTTGGGGAGAAGTGGAGCTGTGCTGTGGAGGCTCATATATTTGAACTATATGACTTTGGGGGAAGATATTTGGTCTTGCCTAATTTTCTTCTAACTGTAAAATGAGGCTAGTAGTTATGCCCATATAAATACATAATAACAAAGTTATCAGTCAAACCAGTTAACTATTGTAGATCTTATGTGATCGCACCTAATCCATAGAAGAGCTGTGGGCTCTGGGTATGAGTATTCATGCTTAGCACAGTATCTGACATGTGATCAGTATTGAGTATTAATAATTTTTATTATAGTGCAGATATTTAGAATCTTGAATTTAAGTAGATACTTCAGGCTCTTTTTTTGAATTTTTAAAATTAAATAATCTATTGAGAACTTCATACATGCATATAAAGTATTTTGATCAAATCCATGCCCACTTCTCCCCTGTAACAGACTAAAAAACAAATGATGTATGTTCTCCCTCATATGTAGATCCTAGAACCAAATCCTGATGA
>NW_008351881.1:7402011-7452218 GCF_000622305.1 Nannospalax galili | reverse complement strand
AACTAAACAGTAGCATTGTATCAATTAATTTCTGTTCCTGTCATGTATTCATTGCATCAGCTGCTTCATATTCCTGCCACCTTGATGTCTCTGTCAAAGTGGAATGCAACCTTAAACTGTGTTTCAGAACAAATCCTCTCTTTTAAAGAATTTTTTATTATTTTTATTTTTTTATGTGTATGCATGTATTGCCTGCATGTAGGTAAGTGCACCCGTGTCGTGGAATGCCTGCGGAGGTCAGAAGAGGCTGTTGGATCCCCTGGAACTGGAGTTAGGACAGTTGTTAGCTGCCATGTGGGTGCTGGGATTTGAACCCGGGTCTTCTGTAAGAACAACCAGTGTTCTTAACCTCTGAGCCACCTCTTCAGCCTGAGGATTGTGAATTTTAAGTGAAATGTGAGAACATCCATCAGAACCCAGGGTCACATCAGAACCCTGATGTGTCAACATTTGGCTTGACCTGGCCATACATGGTTTAATAACTCCCTGCAGACTGAGGACTTAGGATTGTTTACAGACTTGAAGGCAGGAGGTAGATGGGCTGGAGGACAGAGTCATAGCTTGTTCAGAGTAGGAGACTCTCTGGGAAGGGGTGAGCAGGCAAGGCAGGAAGCCAGAGATCGAGTTTGTTTGTGTGTATTTCACCATGTGATGATTTGGACACTTCAGTGCGGGATACTCATTTGAACCATGCTCATTTCTTCTGATGAGAGAAAGGTTAGATGGGAGGAAGAATTTCCACTTTGGCTTCATTGAAAGAGACTAGAATTTCTTAAGGAAGAGTGAAAAGCTGGGAGAGGGCAGGAAGAAGAGGAAGTATGGGAAATAGTGTGGTTTGTGAGGCTCAGGGCTCAGAGTGATACAAGGAGATAGGAGAGGTGTTGGCTAGGGTTCCCTGTTGGCGAGGCTCTGGATCCAGTGTCATCCTGAGAGACAGTGGGATGAGCTAGACTTCCAGACAGGGTTCCTGGTTTCCTCTGAGCTCTGGTTTCACTGATATTTGGAGGAGGCCATGACTTTCTTCTGGTGCAATAGCATTATAAATAACAACCAAAGCATCTCTCTGAGCCGGTGAACCACGGTGGTCTTTAAGACCACTTCGTAGAGACGTCTCTGCATTGTTTCCAGTGCATGTACTAATTAGAAAGAACAGTGTTCTCATTGTGGCTTACTTAGCAGTGGAGCTATATCATCTTCATTATTTATAATAATTACTAAGATAAAAATTGAGAGCGAGTGTTTAGTACTCCTTGGTGAAGAGAATTCAGGAGAGGGTGTTCTCTGATTTTTGTCTTTGCTCCACCTGCAAGGAGGTGACGAACATAGCAAACAGAGCTAGGAAACACCTTGACTCCTTGGAAAGACAGTGTAGAGGGTCCAGGCTGATGTTTGCCAGGGGCACAGGCCTGCAGCTTGGATTCTCTCTCAAGCCTGGAGACAGAGAACGGACTTTGGTGCATTTTACCCTCTCCCAGGGAATGCTTCCATTTCTCAGGCATGGAACCACTGCCTTCGTAGTCATGGTGTTGATCTGATTAAATGAGCCAGGCTTTTAGGATTCTTGATATTTCGTTTTATATGCTGTAGTTTTCTTACCACGAGGTGAAAACATGACTCTGCCATGTTTTTGTGTGGAGAACTTCTAATCTCTCTTTCCTTTCTTTCCTTCCCTTTCCTTTCCCTTTTCCCTTCCTTCCTTCTCTCCACCCAGTGACCTGTAATTGGGGCTTGAACCAGGCCTGTGCATTCTAGGCAAGCACTCTACCACTAAGCTCTAATTTCTTGAATTCTATAAAATGTAGTGTTATTTACTCAAGCTTTCATCCTGAATTCTTCCCTTGGAGTGTTGGTAGGCAGTTATATAGTTATCTCCAGCTTCACTCTCTATTTAGGAAAAGAAACAAAACAAACTCCAGTAAAAATGCCTCCTCCATAAAATACATATAAAACAGGAAGAGCATGAATGAGCAAAGTCCTGGCCTGAATTCATACTCTGGCAACATATATAGAGTTGTTTGTGACTTCAAGCAAATGAGTCTGTAAACTAAAAGCGTAAGCTTGATCTTTTTGACATTGTAACCCCAAATTATATTGTATTTGGGAGAATCTTTCTAAGTCAGACTTTAGAACTTTCAAAGATAATAGAACAATACCTGTTTATCTACCTGTCTGAGTAACAAATACTGTTTATTATCAAGATATTACTTAGCAGGATCTTAGATTTGTTGATACTGGAAATGTTAATAGTCTTACCTACACAGGATCAAAACAACAACAGGCTTTTAAGTGTGGCAGATAGGGAATAGAAACTGCCAGACTCCACAGGATGCACATTTTGGAAGACAAAGTTTACACCAACTCGAGTGATCTATATGTATATTCTTAGCTACACTTCAATGAAGAACTAAGTACTTGAGAAATGTTCTGCTGTGGAAGAACGAGGCAGTTTTTCAGTGGTGTCTAGTTGAAACCACAGGGGGCGAGGGGCAGGGCTGAGAGTCGTGGCTTTAGGTCCCTAGAGGGCGAGATGTGCTTCTTCAGAAACCATTCTATACGTGCCTCCAAGAACAAGGTCACCCAACTGAAACTTGTCTTTTGGTGATGGCAGTGGTTGGAAGGAGGGTGGGTCAATCACTGAATTCACCTGGACTTTCAAAGCAAAGGTGAGTAGGAATGGAGGCTGTAGTTATGATAAGGTTCACGAGCTTAAGTAAATACATTTCCACATTGAATTCGTGGGGAGAAGGGACAACATATTTCAGATGCCAAAGCCCTGGCCAGATCTGAACAGTATTAATAGCCTCTTTTGCTCTTTGGGAAAATCTACGGTAAATCAAGGACCAAAATCAAATATCAGAAATGAAGGGAAGTCTGCAGATTGTCTGAGTGACATCTGTGGTCACCAGGACCTCAACTCAGAGTTGCATAAGAGCTCATTACCATTCACTTAGGACCTTCAGAGTCCTCTCCCACACTGATGTATGAAACATCATTTTCAAGTGCTGTATTTAAGCCATGCTGGCCTGGACAGAATGCCAGTGGTGGGATCTGGGTTTCATCAGTTGTTGCTTGAGGAAAAACACTTAGAGAGCTCAGGAAAAGCTCTGAAAACAGAACCAGGGCTATGAGGTTATTCAGTTAGGTTCTAGAAAGTATCTTGGAAACAAAACAATCTTAAACTCTTTAAAAATGTTATTATTCTGTTTTATATTTGGCTTGAGTATTATGATAATGTTTGTCCCTACTTCTTGGATGACTGGTCTTTTCCTTTAGTAGTTTTCGTTTAGGAAAATGTCTGCCTTTCCAGGGAAGCACGGGTGCTCCTACCTCATTTCTCTGACTGCCTTGCTTGTTAGGGTGATCTGTGCCTCTTTCTTCAAGTGCATTTAGTCCCCAGTGTTGTCTAGATTCTCAGCAAACACATAAGAAAAGGAGCCTGGGCAAAAGAACAGCTTTCTGACAAGGTACCAGACACAGAGGCTTGCTCCCATGTGACTTCCTTACCGTGTTATCTCTCTTCCCCAATCTGATGCATAATTTTCTCTTAATCTCAAAAATGTGTACTGTTTCTTTTTTTTAAAGTGTTCTCTAGTCTTTTGGAGAATGAAACAGTATAAACAAATGGATTAAATTAGCAGTGAATTCATGTTTTAAATGAAATAATCAGCAACATGACCTTTTAGAACAATATTTGATGACATACACAATAATAACATAAATTTCAAGATTGCTTACTTTCTCTCTTGTAGCATTATTAAATAATTAGCAAAATTTGTGTCTTTTGCTTGCTTGTGTCCACACCAGAAATAATTTGCATGATTTAGATTCTGTCCAGTTTAAATAGGAATTAGTGTGAGCTGAACATAGTCATATGTAAAATATGTAACCTAGGAGAAAGTTGTTGACTGGAAGCTTGGTAAATTCATACTACTTTTCCTTTGGGCACCAGGATCAAAATGGCTAACTTAATGCAAAGAACCTAACATTTTGAGCATGAGGTGCTTATGAATTCAAATACTAGTGAATTCACATATCTTCCATTTTATTTCAGTAACTTCCACCTAATAGTCCCCATCTACACAATAATCACCATGCACCACTGTTATTATGGCACCGTTTAAGAAGATGGACAGGATAGCTGCACTGGTTTTCAGAGCGAAGCCCGATATGCTATGCATAGGCCATGGGGTTCTATATGAATGGCTGTTACTTTCAAGTCTGTCTGATGAAGATTTCATGGAAAGGCAGGCTTCCTTGCTTACTTTTATCGTGGCTGTGAAGGCCCTGAATGCCACAGGGGCAGAGAGAGTTGAAGTGGCAGCTGCATCGGCCTGAGCTTCGGCGATGGGGGGCAGCATGGCTCGCTGAGCTTCCGGTCTCCAGCGCATCCTCCACACTCATACGCATCCTTATTTAACTCTGCTTTCCAATGCATCCCCACAGGGACACTGGGGTCAGCACAGTAGTTTGGAAACTGATTTGCACCTCCAGGGTTCTATGTACTTCCCCCCCTGAGAAGCCCAACTTGATGGTTGACTTTTATTTTTTGAAAGTGACTGTCGAAACTATTTAGATACTTTGCTATTCATTTAAACTTAAAGTAGAGAAAGAAAAGTTCCTGGTTAGCAACTGTGACTTCCGTAGGCAGGTATGGCCACCTTGTCTTTTTCTAACAAGAATTTGAATTCTATTGCACTCATTAGCGCTAAAGATGTACCAGCTTTATCACGATTATTAAGACTATGATAACACCTAATGGGTACTGAACAGCTGCTGTGTATAACAGACTGTGCTGGGAATTACATAAGCATCTCAGTTCTAGAACAATCTGACTTGGGAGAGATTACTTTTTGAAAAAAAACAAGGAAGTATTAGGTCATTAATCTAAGTTATAAAGCAAGGGGATGCACAAGTTATCTAAATTGTTTTTTAAAATTATGCTTTGATAATAAGAGTAATTTTTGCATTTTATAGCATAAAGGTAATATCACATGAGAAGTTGTGAATGATTCTCACATGTGATTCTCACATGTCATTCAGAAAAAGCCCTCTGTTAACAAATAATACGTTTTTGTCTGACTTCTTGAGAATAGTCTTTGTAGGTAATATAATTGTTTATTAAGTAGCAGTTTCTTTTTTAAAAAATTTAAAAATTATTTATTTTTATTTTATGCATATGAATGTTAATGCCTGCATGTGTTTAAGTGCACCCATGTTGTGCAATACCCGTAGAGGACAGAAGAAGGTCTTAGATCCCCTGGAACTGGAGTTACAGATGGTAGTTAGCTGCCATGTGGGTCCTGGGATTCGAATCCAAGTCTTCTGCAAAAGCAGCCAGTGCTCTTAACCGCTAAGCCATCTCTCCAGCCCCCAAGTAGCAACTTCTTTTTTTATGATTCTTTTCCCTCACCTCACACTGATGCTCTGACCCAGGCCATGGATTGTACTAGTGAGCTGTACCCCCAGAAATGGACAATACCTTTCACACATTTCTTTTCTGAATATTTTACCAAAAATAAACAAACCCTTCCTCATTTATCTAATTAACTTTAATCAATAATTATTCTTAAAATAGCTTTCAGCTTGCATTTACAGATGTTTGCTATCAATTCTGTGTTTTATAAAATAATAAATGGATGCTAGAGACTTATGTTTCAATCTCTACCAGATCTTATGATCTCTTTTGTTTATTTTTTAATGTTACAAATACACCACGTAGTCTATGGGAAACCAGAGATTAAATGAAAACTGCTTCAGCCATTATTTCTGTATTTCTTGCTCTGCTTAGCATCCAGTTAATGAGTGTGGTATAAGATTATTTTTACCCAGCTATGTACCTTGAGAAGTTAAAAGTAATGCATTCACAGAAAATAAATACTGTGTATGGATGAAAATGGAAAATAATTCTCTTTTCCCTACCGTTC
This sequence comes from Nannospalax galili, assembly GCF_000622305.1. Classification (NCBI taxonomy): domain Eukaryota; kingdom Metazoa; phylum Chordata; class Mammalia; order Rodentia; family Spalacidae; genus Nannospalax; species Nannospalax galili. The sequence continues at coordinate 7,446,294 of NW_008351881.1, read as the reverse complement.
ATTCTTTGCACTTGCTAGACAAGCATTCTACCACTGAGCCACACCTCCAACCCCTTGTGTCCATGTTGTTTTACAATCATACAGCCATGGTTTTGGGCACATGGCAATGCCGCAGAGGTCAGAAGAGGGCTTCGGATTCCCCTGGAACTGGAGTTAAGGACGGTTCATAGCCACCAGGTGGGTGCTGGGAATCGAACCGGGGTCCTCTGCATGAGCAATCAGTGCTCTTAACCACTGAGCCATCACTCCAGCCCCATGTGTGTGTACTTCTTCGTAAGTTCAGGCTCTGTAGGGTGACCATCTTCACAGCTGAGTCCTTACTCCTGTGTGTGCTGTACTGTAGAATAAGCAGCTCTCTCTATAGGACATTTGTATTTAATATAATAAGGATAAGTTTCAAATGGAAAAGAAAATTAGGGCCAAAGAAATAGAACCTTAAAGCCCAGCAGTGATTGTAAATTTATGCAGTGGAGCTCACAAAAGTATTGTCTACTAGATTAATAAGTATTAAATAGTTTCTTAGTAGTCAATATTAATTAGATACAATTAGAAATACACACACATACACATATGTGATGTATGTGTGTGTATATATACTTATATATAGATACTTTGATGTGAAAGAAGGGAATTTGCTAGTTCTTAGAGGAAAGCTCTTAATCTGGGTTTTGCGAGACTAGACAGGAGGGTCCTTGAAGCCTGGAGCCCCTTTTGAGTGGGGCTTTTGTGCTCAGGTCTTGGTCCTGAACCAAGATTGCCATGAATAGATCCAGGGCTGGCAATGAAGGGCACAGGCTAGAGGGGAAGAATGAGGTGGAACTTCACACAGGAATTTGTTCGGCTAAGTCTGTGCTCTTTTGGGGTATTGCTGCTTCTTATGTAAATGAAGTGGTGACTGGTTGAGGCTGTGGTCTACTTGAGAGAGGTGGAGTGTGGAGGAATATGAACATGATTGAGGAAGGCTCTGCTAGAAACATTTGAAGAACTTGAGAGCTTGAAACTGACAGTGGCATCACGATGGAAAGAGCATGAGAGAATGGGAGCTGAATGGCAAAGAGTGGGAGCAGGGAGCCCATTACGGCTATATGTGGAGCCCAGAGACAAGTAAGGACACCGGTACAACTCCCAGAAGTGTCAGGACAAAGGGAACCATGGCTTTCTGACCAGAGAGCACAGTGGAGGGACTAAAAACTCAGAGAGAAGGCTTCCTGCCAATGGTGACCCCCAAGTGGAATCCTAAGAATCCCAGTCTGGGTAGAGACTGTATACCCATGTATTGTCACATGTTAAGTACTGTGGATTTCAAACTAAGAGTCCAGGGGTGGGGGGACCATACCTCCAGGAAAGTGGTGTGGTCAGATAAACAGTGTCACAGTTGTTTCCATATCCCCGTGTAGCTGAGTTCTCAGTGTGGTCCCTGGGCTGGAGGCCTTGTCATATGTGTGGTCCTGTGAAATGCAGTCAGGGGGTCTGCTCTGACCTGTTCAGTCAGCTCTCTGAGAATGAGCCAGAAACAGTTAGAATAAGCTCTTCTTGTGATTCTGGTTCATGTTAAAGCTGAAGAAGCTTTGCAGAGGAGATTAGATGGGAAACAGAACTGTTGAAATCCCTTATTTGACCTAGGATGGAGGACTTAGGCAAAAGTCATTCCTAAGGCTCAACCTAATAATGGATCATAATTAAGGCACAAAACTTGTGACTGTGTCTTTCTGCAGTGGAAACTTCCCAGGTAGTGAGAGGACTATCATAGTGTTCATAAAAGATATAACGATATGCTCTATTAGCCTTCAAAAACAATGCTTACAAAAGTACAAATGGAAATAGCATATAACATAATGCATGGAAGTGACTGTAATTTCTGGTTGTGTCACATTTCACATGTGATGCATATTGTGTTTATGTCTCCAGGGCTGGAATGAGGAAGAAGGAAGTAGCTGTTATCTAACTTAAGGTAATCATTCTCTAGGTAGTGAGTTTACTAGACTATGACCTTGGGAAAACATTTAATCTCTTTGTGCCTTAATTTCTTATCTATGAAATGGGGATACTGACACCTCCCTCACACAAGTACAGGATAAGGCGGCTCCTCTGAAAAGTGTTTAGTAACTGTAAAGTATGGTGAATGTGAGTGGAATTATTTTTATCATGTAATTTAAATGAAATTCCAGTTACCTGCTGCACATTATTAAGCATGCATTATGTGATGGAGAACCAGGCTTTTGAACACTGCATTTTTGTTTGAAGAATTGCCAAACTTTTGAGATGGTTTCCTAAGTTATTCTCAGTGTTCCTCAGTGAGAAATGCTGACAAATGATAGAGAAAATTTTGATTAGAAGTTCTTGGTCCTGTATTTTGGATTGAATCTTTCTTCTTGAATATATCAAGTCTTATTTCAGGGATACTTAAGTACATTATAAAGTCATACATTGTTGTTTGATAGTTTTTATTTTTTATTCTTTAAGAGATTATTCAGTTCAAGAATTAAATGAGTATATGATCATTTATATAATGTTCTAAAACAGCGACAAAAATGTATGAATAATTTCTAAGAACCTTAAGCCAGTGAGTGGTTTATGTAACTTACCAAATCATAAAGTGGATTGGAGTAGTTTTGTTTTCATCCTTTAGAGGTAAATATATTGGTTATTAATTTGAATCTTTTAGTTTACCCAATCAAGCAGGACACTATTGCTCCTCACAGACCTCTTAGGCATCTCTTAATTTGGGCCTCTTTGGTGTTCAAATAGCTCATTGTTAAGGAAAGCCTACCTACCTCTTGAAGGTGGGTCTTACTTGTTAATAAATGGCACTTTATTGGCCTTCACACTAATGCCATATCCATTTAGTACCAGTTACCATTAAAGACACTATTTTGATGTGGATTTTCTGATTAGCTGAGAGAGCATACGTGCTTTAATCCTTTAAGTGTTGAGTTCCTTCCTGGTGCTGCTGCACTTTCTGACATGTTTCCTTTTCGTTACATATAGTATTCGTGTCTCCCCTTCATCATTTGAATAGCTGTACCACGTGGCTTCCATTCTAGTCTCCTTGCAGAGCCGGGACAGTGCTCCTGTGGTAGGTATCTGCTGAGCTTGTCAATGGAGTGGGAAGACATTCACCTGGGTACCGCATGTCTCCTGTGAGTGACAAAACTTCCAGTCATCACTGACTCCTGTAACATGCTCTACTCTACCTCTGCAGTCTGTTTTCTGATCTTAAACTGACCTTTGTCCAGTCTCTTGCCAGAGTACCACAGTGATATGGTATCTTTTTCTTTTATTCTAAAATGAGCTATGGTGGGCACAGTTTCTCCCTTTTCACTAATTTTTGTACTTGTGTTTTCCTTTTTTGTCACTAGAATTATGTCATTGTTTCTTAGCAAGTGTAGAGCCAGTCTCCTGCCGCACTCCATCTGTCCTGTGTAGTTTCACTGCTGGTTCACACTGTTGGTGTAAGGAGTGAAGTGTGTAATTACCTCTCAGCTACCATATATGAATCCAGGCTGCTTTAGTGGATGCAAGTTTTACAATGTAATTCTGATTCTAGTTTAAAAAAATAGCACAGGTAATATTACTATTAAATACACAGAGACAACACACATACACACACACACAGAGTTACTTGGCTTTATAGGACTAAAACCAGTATTTCTTATTTCTCATTCATTCATTCATTCATTCATTCATTTATTATTTAGGCTTTTTACCCCTTGTTCTTTGTTCTGTGAATCTTAGGTGTAGAGGTTGCATTGTAGATGTGCCACTTAGACTTGGGCAATTCACAGACAATGTCTGTCTGTATGTGACCAGATGTGGTACTCTGTTTTAATAGTCTCTATCTGGTGCAAAAGAAGCTTCTGTGATGAGTGGTGACTGGGATATTTGTCTGTAAATATAAGGATATGTATTTTGCATATAGTAAGAAATTACATTAGTCTAGGGATATGACAGTTTGGGGGTTTTCTCTAAGATCTATGTCCTCTCCAGCCATGTGTATTTGGCTCTGTTTACAGTGTATCGTGCATGAGTTTCCTCCCATTGAGTGGGCTTTTAGTCCAGTTAGGTAGCTGTTGAAAAAAAGTGCCAGTACTGCACCAATGTCATATTCTGTGCAGGTCATTGATGTGGTTATTTGGTCTTGAAGCTGGTGTTGGACCATCTATTGAAGAGTTAATATACTCTGAATTCTTAAGGAACAGTTACTAAAGACCATTTCTGGATTTCAGGTAGAGGCAAAACAATAATTTTCCTAGAGATGCAGAATTTCCACCTCTTAAGTGGGCTTTCTTATAGCCTCACTAATCACAGGCAGTGAATTCCCAGAAACCTTGCAGAATACAAGAGACATGAATGTTGTGTTACCGTCAAGACGGAATCGGTAAAAACTGAAATAAGAAAGCGATTTCAGGGTGTAGCCAGGAACACTTACGTTTGAAAGTTAAAAATATTCTTCCTGTTTTTTTCCTAGTAAAAATTTAAACAAAACAAAATTTTAAAATGATTTTTTTATGTTGTACTTATTAATATTATTGTCGCTTCTTAAAATTTTACTTTTTGGCCTCATAAGAGGTGATAGATCATTATAGACAATTTGTGGTTTTTACATACAGAACTAAGTAATGGTGCCACTCATGTTTGGTTGAAAATTAAAGGAGTGTGTGTGTGTGTGTGTGTGTGTGTGCATATATGTGAGTATATATGAGTGTGTGTCTATGTGTGAATGAGTGTGTATGTGTATACATGGAGGACTGTGGGTGTGTGTATGCTTACATTTAGATATTTTCTGCACAATCAAAATCAGGAACTCTGAAGTTCTGGACTGGTGTTCTGTAACTGCAGACTTTAATCTTTGAGTTCTTCATTCAATATTTTGAAAACTTTCTGATCATTATTTGAGAGAGCCTTAACAAGAACCTTTCTTCCCTGCAATGGGGCAGATGAAGACAATGCTGTAAGCACCCTCTGTGTCTTCTGCTTTCCTTGTGTGACTTGGATGTCTTGATGTCTGTTTAGTTTCATTCAAGTTTTCCAGTTTTCATTCTGAAAAGGAGGCAAAATATTGAATCCTTTTTCCAAAGGAAAATGTTTGTAGTGTCGTGAAAAATGAGAACAGATGGCATTGTGAAGCTTTGGGGAGAACTATAGCACAATTCAAATTGTTAGACAAAGTTAGAGACAAACACGTGGCTACCAATTGTTGTAGTTGTTTATATGACTTCACTCTAGCATGTTAAGCAAAACATGTGAAAGAGAAAATTTTGTTTTATAAATTATAGAATTTTTTTGTGTGTGTTTTATAGTCCAGACTTCATGAAGTATGTAGACAAGCAACTAGGTTTAGTGTGGAAAGAGAGTGATCAGAGATTAGCTTAGTCACGTAAGATGTATTCTATAATTTTGGGTTTCACAGTGGGCAAGTTTACCCAGATGCAGTGTGACAGCCTATTAGCAAAATCAACAGATCTTCTGAACTTGGAGTCCTCTGCTCATGCCCCTCCCCTTGTGAGTGAATTAGCTTTGCAGTGTCCACCTGCCTTGCAGCCTGCTTGTGGTGGGATGCATTAACTTCTCCCCACACTGTTCTGACTGATCAGCAAAGCATCCATTACCAGTACCATATCCAAAGTGACGTTTCCATGCAGGCTGCCTGCTGTTTCATTCATCAGCACAGAACAGACCGAAATGACTTTACTTCTTTTTACAACTTGCAAAGAGTTAATGGACTGTGCTGGCCCCCTGCCAAAACCTTTAAGAAACTTTATTAATGTGTTATGAGGCCAGGGCACCATAGTGTGGGATTTTATTGGTTATTCATCTTAATGAATAAAAATATGTATGCACAATTAAAGTTGCATTCTTTCCCAGTTACCTTCTAATGAATGCTGCACTTCTGTCAGCGCCTCTCTACGTTTGCTGACCAATTGTGGTCTTACTGCTAAAGCCTGAAGTGACCAGAGTGCCAGAAATAGACTCCATTGATGAAATAGTAGTTTAGTGTTTGAGATGAATAACTCGTGATGAACCTAGGTATGTGTTAAAGGGAATTTTTAAAAGAAATGGGCACGTCAAAAACCTAGTTATTGGTTGTGTTTTCTCATTTATATAATGTGACATGTATAAAAATGAGCTAGAATGTATGGATTATTCATATGACAGACGAAGCATAACTGAGTTGTGGGTCCTGCTGGAAAATGATATTGGGTAATGGGCATTAACAGATAATTCTCCTGTTTGTTCTGATGTGGCACGTACCAGAAAACATTACTTCTTCTTGTTCAGTTTCCTGTGCTTTCACCTCTGATCTTTTCTCCTTTCTCTTTAGGGGTTGAGTCGTCTAAGGAGAAAATGAGGGAGAAAAATCACATTATATTGTAAACTAAATTTCAAAATATGCTGAACAAATAGGTGGAGACAGCTGAATTTAATGTTGTAGCTCTTGAGAAAAGATAAACATTTTGTCATCTTTTGGAGTATGTACCTTGTCCCCCCAGCCCCTCACCCAGTATGAATATGTTACACCTTTAGAATATTGATGAATGAGCCTATGAAAATAACCCCAAGTTCCTAAAGATGAGGAAAGCTTTCAAGGCTTTCTTTTGTAAAATGATTTTTCTGTTTAGTCTCTGGACTGGGGAAGTTTCATGCCTTCTACTAACAATACTCTTCAAGGGTCCTGTCAAAAAAAATTCTGATTAAGTAAAAATCTCAAAAGAATGAATATTATACTTCCAAAATAATAGCCTAAGAACTTAAGCCCTGTTGGCTTTTATGAATTTGATCTTAATTCCTTCTAGTGTTTCTGAGGCATGAAGTGACCCATGGTTTTGCTTGTAACGGAGGTAAGAATAACCTACTTTTCTTGAATTGGCACATTTGGAAGTAAGTGTATTTTTTTTCCCCGTTTCAGTTTGATGTAGGCATGTCTATTTAAATGAGGCTGAGCAGCCATTGTATTAAACATACGGGTTTGCTCTTTTGGTCTCTTAAACAGTGCATCTCCTTGCTGTATAGATGATCTAAAACCAGCTTTGAGTTTTAGAAGGTAGCTTACCTTGAGGTCATTTAAGATCATATAACACATACGAGAATAAATTTACATGATTTTGAAGTCCTTTTGGGGAGTGGAGCTGTTTGGGGAATGAGAAATCTTTTCGGCTGAGATTTTGAACATTGTATTATAGCTTACTATCTTTTCAGACTGAGACACTTGGCCTTGTGGGTATCATAGTGCTGTGAGCTGTGCTGTAACTGATCACATCTGCTGCAGCAAAGAGATGACTGGAGCTGGTGGTGCTTGTCTGAGTCTCATTGACCTGTATAAGGAAGTGCTGGATGGTGTTAGAGGTCTGGCTCTCTGGAGACAGTGGAAAATGACTCTTCATTTCAATGCTCTTTATAGGAAAATACTCAGCCTGCATCCTGGTAAAGTACCATGCAGACTGTAGGAGCCTTTGTGTAGGAATGCAAGTAGGAGACATTGACTGTCATTGCAAGACATGGCTTAGCGGGAATTACTTGATCCTGTGGCACAGTTTCAGAACTTGGGTGGGAGATTAGGAAGTTTGTGGGCATTAGCAGGGTGGTGTTTTTGATGAGGTTGCTATCGCTGTGCTGAGCTGATTGTACTGACTGACCCTTAGTCTGTCACTGGAGTGTGCCAACGTAGTCTTCAATTTGTGGCGTGCTATGGGCAGAAGGGGTTTTGCAGTCTCCGTGGGTGCATATTACCAAACCGTAGCATCAGCTCACCGCAGTCAGTAGCCTCTACTGAGGAGAGGCTTGTCACAGGAAAATTGGCAAGTCTTGTGTCAAAAATTAGAAAAATTGACCAAGAAACAGTAAATTGAGAGGTACTACTTCTGCCTGTAGTACATTTATTTTTCTGTCTAGTGCTAACACTCAGATTTAGAACTGTTGATTCAGATTAGCTTGGGTTTACTTTTTTGCTTTTAATTTATTTGCTGAACATACTTGGGCAATATCTTAAAATGAGGATGACTATATTGCTAGCCTTCCGGTATTGTGAGAATGAAATCTAATACAGTATGAAGATGGGCATGCAGACAAAGGCTCAGCACATGAAGCTTTACTCTTAGGTTATTACTCTTCATTCACAAAGTATTTACTGATAAAAGAGGATAAGCTGATTTTTAAAGTCAAACTGTATGGAATAGTCATCATGGCTTTAAATAACCGTTGTCTTCATTCGCAGGTATCAAGTTTATATGTACTCAATAATCTATAAAGTATACAACTTTTAGAAACTTGTATTATATTTGAGGTTTTAAAATATCCCCATTTGTCAATAGGAATAAAAATGACCAAAACAAGGAGCAAGTCAACTCTGAACTATCTCTTAGTATTTTGTTTTGTAAAACAGCGTTGTATCTTGTCCTGTGGTTCTCTTTGTGTAGCACAGAATCAGTGCATGTAGTAGGTGATCAGTCAACATGTGTTGAATTATTGTTTGATGAGTAGATTATTGTTTTGGAATTTGGAAAGTTTCAAGGAAGAAAATATAGCAAGTTAGCAGGATCAGACCATAAAATCTCACAAAAGTAAATCGAATTAGCTCAAACTTTAAGAATGTTTTTAAGTTGCCAGTGAAACTGAGATGCCTTTGAACATACCAACTTTGGTTTGCCAGTCTCATCATTATATAGCTATTATATTTACCATTCTGATAATAAATTAAGACTAAAACTTTCTAGATGTCTTTTATATAGAATCATAATAATGGTGAGATAGTGCCAGGGAAAGAAAGTATCTATGTTTCTGTGTTTTTAGGTGAATTCTGAAAAAGATAAGACACATAATAAACCATTAAAGAAGGCTGTGGAAATGGCTTAGCAGGTAAGGTGCTTGTTTCTCAAACATGAGGAGATCTGGGTTCAGATTCCCAGCATCCACATAAAAGAGGGTGTGGCATACATCTATCATCCCGCTGATGGGAGACAGAGACAGGAAGATCCAAGGGACTGCAGGTTAGCCAGGGTGGCTGAACAGGCAGTGTCCTGCTTCAGTGACTGTCACAAAACAGTAAGGTTCAGAGCAATAGATGACACCTGATGTCAGTTTCTGGCCTTAACATGTGTGCACACATTAACACACCTGAACACACATGTGCACACGCACAGTAAAGAGACATCTTCCATTATGAGGACTGAAAAAATAAGCAAAAGTTATTAGTGTGTGTGTAGCCAGGTGTGGTGGCGCATGCCTTTAATCCCAGCACTCAGGAGGCAGAGGCAGGTGGATCTCTTAAGTTCAAGGCTAGCCTGGTCTACATAGTGAGTTCCAGGACAGCTGGGCCTACAGGGAGACCCTGTCTCAAAAAGACCAAAAAAAAAAAAAAAAGTTATTTGTGTGACTGTGCTGAATGTGTGGGCATGTACTTAAAGCTAGAAAGACAAGGCATTTGGTGAATAAATGCAATGAATGCCTGTAGTCTGTGTCAGCTTTATGAATTCATCTTTCACCTCTGAATTCTCCCAGCACAGCAAGAATGTTGGATTCAGTGACGCTTAGTAATCATTGCCAATAGTGATTACAGGCTAGTACACTGGGCCTAATGTGCCGGTCAGCCTGAGCTTAAACTTGTGGAACACCCTAAAAGAGAAATCCAGTAGCCTCATTACACAATGTTTGGCATTTGGGGACTCAGCGTTTTAGCTGGGTTTCAACTTTAATACGGAGAAAGGACAAAGACAGTGCACACTGTTCTAGAGCTGGGTGTGCACACAGGAAGCACTTTTCCTCTGGTGGTGCCTCAGGATTTTAAAAATGCTTCTACTGTGAAGCACTGTATCTTAAGGTCCACACAGCCCTTCCTCCTTTCTCCTTCCCTGCCCCATTCCTTTCCTCCTTGCCCATCACCCTGTCCTCCTTCCCAGGCAGCTCCTGTGCCTTGCAAGGACTGTGGGCTTTATTTCACTTTTCTCATTTCTGTGGGTTTTGTGCTGTGGACAGTTAATTCCTCAAATTTGAGGGGTTTGCCATAGAAAAGTATAGAAAGAGTTGCCTCGTTAATGTTATCTTAATGGTACAGGACGAACACATTGTTTAAAGGGCTAAGACAGAAGCACATTGATCTTTGCTGTGTTTTTCACACACATGTGCTTCTGTGAGACCCTGGGTGGGGCCTTGTTAGCGGAGTTTCAAAACAGACCCCTTGTCACATTTCTGACTTGTAGTATTCAAATCATGCTTTGTACTTTTCCAAGCAGTTTTAGGAAACAAAACAAAACAAAAAGGTTGTGGTACCAGCCCTAACTAATGTGGGAACGGCCCTGTCCCGCACCGCAGGCCTCAGCCACAGGGTGGCCTTTGCCCCGGCCGGGCACAGGCCGGCGACATTTCAGGAGGCCGCTTGGCAGCCATTTTAGATCTGCCCGCGCAGAGCTCCTGGCTGCCAAGAGCAGCAGCCGCGCTGTGCCAAGACACTCTTGGCAGTGGAGATAAACTTTGTAGAGATACACAGTCCAGAAATATCTTATAATTACAAAGCACAGGGGGCAGAATGTTTTTACAATACAGCTGTGCTAATGTAAACATTTAATTTGGCAGCCTTCTCCACCCACTTTTCAATTAACCGGGTTTATGCAGATACTTTAGGTCTGTAATAAACTTTATTGCTACTTCTCTTGGAGTACAGTTTATGAAACACAGATTTGAGGGGCTTTTGGGGGGCTTTCCGTCCATTTAGGAAAGCACATTGTGAATGTTATGTTGCCATGAAGGGGAAGGCTTAGCTTTCTGTCTTTAAAAAAAAGCCACAGGCCTGGCTTGACTCAAACAATTGCTTTGGGAAAAAAATGTGGGGGCTGACTTCTTTGGCTTGTAAAGCGTGCAAGAAGATATTAATAGAAAGAGGTAAAATCACGTATGTAGCTACAAGAAGACACTTGTGTTGGTGATCATTAAAAAGATAAATGTCCCCTGCAATGCATGAGACGGTTTCAGAGATAAATTCCCAATAACAGTTCTTACAGATATAATTATAATAATTGTGTGATCGCCGTGATAATTATTCTTATAGAGTGAAAGAAATAATTTTCTATCTAAAGTAGCATTCAACTGTTCTGCTCACAGAGCCAGTCAATAGATCCTTTTTAGCTAACCTAAAAAATGGTAGAGGTCATGGAGTTTAAAAGCTAAATTTGGTATTAATTGACATCGTAAAAAGGGGTTCCCCCCCAGAAAGAATGACATCACAGTTAATGAGGTCTCTTTGTACTGATTTACTTACACATTTCTCATAAATTAGGAGAAAACTTATAGATGCTGTACAGGAATACATTTTGAAAAATATATTTTTAAATTTATGATTTCCTATCTTCCTACTTGGAAACTTTGCCTTGGTTATGATTTTTTAAATTTAGCATATTTTCCCTTCCTGATGATTGTAATAATAGAAAGTCAGTTCTGATGTTTTCTCTTAGGACTCCTTTACAGTCTGTCATTTAGTCTGTCTCCACCCAGGTTCTAGACTAGGGTGTGACCACACAGTGGTTCTCCAAAGCAGGTGGTGGTTCTCTTTTCCTGGGGGATCAAACCTACAGCCTCGTGCATGCTAGCCAGTTGCTCGCTGTACCACTGAATTGTGCTCCAGCCTCAGAATCAGATTATTGGATTCTTGAATAAACTGGTAGTTCATTATGGTCTTGCTTTTAAGTAGTTGTATCTTTCTCTTGGGAATTAATGCTCTTTGTCCCATTTCTCCATGGGTAGTATAGCCAAAAAAAGGAAACATCCTTTCTGCCATGTTATGCAGGGTAGATTAGGATATAGGCAGTTCCAGTTCTGGAGGAAACAAGCTTGCACACTTGGCTATAACACAATGTTAAGATCTTCTGTTAGAGATAGGAGCAGTGAAATGTGGGACTTGTGGGGTGGTCTCATGAGGTGAATGCAGTGAGGTGAAGAAGAATATACCAGATGAAAAAAGTCCCTAAAGGAGGAGACTGAGAAGTTCTAGATACTTGGAGCCAGAAGTCACAGGACAAGTTCAAAGGGAATTGCAACTGTGGCATTCAGACATACTTGAATGTTGGTGTGAGGATTCTTGTCTCTACTAGGGTGTGACCACACAATGGTTCTCCAAACCATGTGGTGGTTCTCTTTTCCTGGGGGATCAAACCTACAGCCTCGTGCATGCTAGCCAGTTGAGAGCAGATGCTATTTGAGTTTTCCTTTCCATTTTACTCCTCAATGTAACTTCAAAACAGATTCAAGCTCACTAGCTCTTTTGTTTATTTTTCTACATAAATGGTGTTTTTTGAGGGGAGGTTGGGGGAAGAGAGGTTCTTAAAGGATGAAAGTTCTGTGGCTTTAAATGCTTGATCTGATAGGACTTAACATATGACAGAATGTGTGAAATCTGGTAGGGGAGGATTTCGGGGGAGCATGGGAATGTCTAAATATTTTAAAGATCTATTATATGAAATGCACAAAAACACAATCAAAATACAGAAGAAGAAGAAGAAGAAGAAGAAGAGCTAGGCCGAGTGGAGAGGAGGTAGAGGAGGGGGAGGAGGAGGAGGAGGAGGAAGAAGACCCAAAACCAACCAACCAAGCAAAAAAATAAAAAATTATTTTCTACATGTGTCAAACCAGTTCCCAATTCCTATAATGGTTGTGACTATAACTGTCAACCAAGTGTGTGTCTGAATTAAAGAAGGTCCACTGTAAAAAAGCAAACAAATTTCCGGCAGAAAACAGTAGATTATGTTTATCTATAGTGTCTCTCTTTTCCCACTTCTAAAGAGGGTTGTTTGTTATTTCTTTTCCATTTAATTTTATCATTAGCTGTTGTACTTAAAGAAGGCGAAGCCAGTTGGAAATTTTGGTGTGAGTTTTGGAGGAGACATTAAGAATTTCATAGACAACTCAGCGCACACCTGTAATACTCTTACCAAGCCTCCAGACTGCACCTGCCCCAGAGAAAACTGGTTGCAGGCTCAGGGTCCCTAGGTTCACCCTGTTAACTGCAGTAGTGAGGATCAATTTATTTGCCTAATCCCTGTGCTCCTCCTCTTCCTGTGTTAGTCCCATTTTAGCAGTAAAAGGCTCAGAAAGTGGTGATAGGATACTAGTTCACACAGGATCACATTAGCAAATCTGGTTGAGCCACTAATGTGCAAATAAAAAACAGTAGCGGAGTGGAAACAGGGTGTGGCTCGAAGCCTCCAGTGAGTGCCTTAAAGGGTCTTGTGATTTTTTATTAAAAAATGCCTGGAGCCTCCAAATGGACTGAAATTCTTGTTCACTGTGCAATGGCAATGTTCATTCCACTTTCTTCTGAATGAAAATAAATAAGCAAGTAGGATACTTGTTTAAAAAAAAAATGTACAGTGATTTCAAACAGCAAACTGTATGTGGAATAACCCGAATCCAGAACATTTTCACTTCTTTTTAGACCGCTCCAGCCTTTTCCACCCTAAGATATGCCTTACCACTTCCTAAGGAAACACACAGAGGAGCAAATTAAGTTTCCCAGAGTAAAGGAGGATCCTGTTTAAGTAGATTAGGGTCTGGCATTCCATTTAACTTCATCAGGCATTTAAAGCAGAGGATGGACACTGTAGCCGGCTGCAACTTGCCAATTAGCTGGGCTTTCCCCACTGTTTCTGGTTTGGCAGGGACGAGGTGGTTCACCCTGCCGCACTACTGCCTGCCAAGGACACATGGCCAGCTCCCTGCTTCCTGTCTTCCTCTTTGTGTCCTGGCCTTGCCTTGTAGCGAGCTGCCAGGTTCTAGTTGCCAGAAGTCTCCATTCGTTCAGAAAGGGCAAGTCACCTCAAATCACCTATGCCAGTATTTGTGTTTTCTTTTTAATCCTTCTCTGTTCGAGTTGGAGAAAACTATAAAAGCTGAGTGCTCAGAGTGGAACCTAGGGTCGGTAACAGATCCCTTGGAAAAGCAGCAGAACCCAAAGCATCCCTGAGCCAGTCTGGGTATGTTGCTTTGCGTAGAATTCTATTTACAGCTCTGTGAAGTGAGGTGGAGTTCAGAGTGGTTCAGTGTGGATTTGAATTTGGTTGCTTTTTAGGATTGTGATCTTTGGCCAGAGCCTGATGTGTGGCATGGCGGGGAGAAGAATGTGGAGGCAGGTTTTGGCCAAATGATTGCACTTTTTTTAAAGTACTTCACACTTACATACTTTTTGCTTTCCAGTTTGGAGTTTATGAATTTTAGCTGCCACCTCCCTGCACATGGTCTGTAAGTGAGCATAAGAATTAACTGGGAGCTCACTAGGCCCCTTTCTTGGCCCTGGCCTTGACGTAAGAATCTCCATCACTGGGACTGAGGTTCAGGAATGAGAATTGTTAACAGTGGCTCTTCATTGACTCCCACACTCACTAAATGTATAAACAAAAACTGGCCATTCATTGATTACAAAATGACAGTTGGCAAGTTAACATTGCTTAGGCGGTAAAGCCAGTGATCTCCAATGGTCTTCCCAGTTGGTCTCTTTGGTTATGTAATACTTAGCTTGAATCTGTTGGTTATATGCAAACCACCATCAGTGGAAAACACTTTTTAAAAAAGATTGAAGTTTTAAAAACTAATGAGAAAACCTTCTTTCAAGTAATTGTTCCTGATTTAAGCTCTACAATTTAAGATATTTGTGGTGTTTTCCATGACCCATGGGGCCACCACAATTCAAGGACTCCAGAGAGCCCCACCCTGGGATGTCTGTTTTGGATGAGAAGTTTTGTGTCTCAATTTTTTTTTCCCATACTAGAGACTAACACAACTCCGCTTGCTTGCCATGCACGTGCTCTATCACTGAGCTAAGTGCCCCCAGCTCCTCTAATTCTTTAAAATGAAAAGAAATGTTATTCCTTGCCTAGAAAAAGTTTCATTTGAGGAGCATGGAACTCTTACAGCGACTAAAACTGAGCCGCCCAGTGATTCTCAGGCATCTGATGTTTGATAGAGGGGACCAGGCCACCAGTACACTCTGCTTAGCAAAATTCAGCACAGTCCTGATACTTTTCCTAGTTTTTGTGCAAAATTGTCCATAGTACTTTTTTTCCCTAAGCTCAGCCTTGTTGCCTTGTGTGCTCCCTGTACCTTGTGATAGGCTTTGTGCTGAGATGATGCAGTCCTGAGCCACTTTTTTTGGTCATTGTTTTCTATTCTAGCTTTTGTAGAGTTGAACCCCAGGCTACCTTTTTAATCTCATCATTTTTTTTCTTACTTTATTTCCAAAATTTGTTGAAAAGTTGGGGCCTCAGGGACACCTCTGACTTTCTGACATGATTAACAAATACTAAGCTAATTTGGAACATATGTTCTGCCAAGCTTTTACCTATAGCCTTGGGTTCCAAATTTGCAAGTTCAGCATCTTCCATTGAAAAGAAACTGAATAGTTTTTCTTCAACTCCCTTTCTGCATCCCCTTGAACTATACTCTTTTATAACAGTAATAAGGAAATGTGGTTATGGGTATAATTGCCATGAGGCAATTGTCCCCTGGAGGACTGGCAGAATTTTCTGCTCTATATCTGAGGGCTGGGCTCCATCAAGAAGATCATTTGCAAATAACTCAATTAGAATAATAACAACAATGCCTTTATTTTTATGGCAACTTTCCCTACAGAGATCAAAGTACATTAGAGAGGTCCTATCAGATTCATTGTTCTAAGACCCCAGCAGACTGGAATAGAAAAAAAAGTTTTATTACAGCTCCTTGGAGATAGAGGATTTTGATGCAGAGAGTGGTGAGGTGACACTCCAGAGGTCTGAGCAAAGTCTTAGGGGAGGTGCAAGAAGAATCAGGGTTTCCAGTTACTCTACAAGTTATCAAGCCACATTCTTTGCAAAGGATCCTTGAGAAGCACAGTAGCCTCTCTTAGAATTGCAAAATAATGTAGGTGAAAGTGCTTGGCACTTGGAAGGTCTTATTACTCTCCTTCCCTTAGTGCAGGTGGAGAGTGAGCACTCCCTTTACTGCCTGCTTCTTCTTGAGTATGTGACAGAGTTGATCATTTTTTATTGATTGGATCCAAAGAACCTATTGTCTTCTTCGTCAGTGAAGGCCTAATGAAAATTTTACAAATTGTAATTCTGAATTTAAAAAAAAAAAAAACTTCCATGAGATTGACAACAAGTTCTAAGCAGATTAAGAAACAGAGATTGTAGTTATTTTGCTTAAACTGCAAGTAAAAAATGTATCCCAATAGTCCTAGGGTTTTTTGCTGTTGTTTTGTTGTCTGTTATTTTCTCTTGGTTTAACTTACAGACTCTGTAGTTCTGAGAAGGAGTATAATGAATTCTAGGCCCTCCCCTTTTTTTCCCCTTCAAGTAGAATTAGGAAAATTGGGAATAAAATTGCTTTTCGTCTTCCACCGTGATTTCCAGCAGCCTTAACGGACACATTCTCTGGGGAGTAGACACAATTAACCAGAGGTTCTTAATTACCATTGTTTGTCTTATTGTGGATACAGGTAACACATTTTGGAGTGAAACTGTTGGCCTCTCAGGTGTCCAGTGATCATTGGAGGGTTGGGTACGACATACTTCCTCCCTGGAACAAGAGTCTTCTTCCACATGTAGGAGCTTAGAGTCCAGAGATGCCTCTGCTTTTGACTTCCAGTAGGCAAAAATGTCAAATATACACACATGGGTTTAAAAAAATATTATGTCTGATTTTCAAAGTTCTTGACTGAGTTTCCAGCTCTTCACTTTATCTCAAGCAAACGGGGCTATTTGTACGTACACATCCTCCTGGAAGCCTCTTGGGAGGAGTAATGGCCTCGAGACTGTCTCATCACCTCTGCATCTCTTGTTGTGTCTTAACACTTAATGAATGTTCAGCTGAAAACTAATCCAGGTAAACAGGTGAACAGAAAGTAAAACACTCTGCCAACCCAAGCGTGTTCATGAAATAGCAGAAGGAAAGCACCTGTCATTCACTGTTCGTCTTGCTCCTGGGCCAAGGGCATAAGTGCTGTTCAGTACCAGGTGAATGGATCATGTTAGCTAATGCTTTCACTTTTACAATCATCACATTATATTGGTAAGGAATTTTCAGTTATTGTTGTATTTATGTTTGCCAAGGAAGATTTGGGAAGCATTTTAGTAAGGCCTAGGCCCCCTTTATCTTCTGTGGTGTCCTCCGGATTCTTTTCTTCTCTCAGGCTGGCCTTTGTCTTCTGGTTTTCTTGGTGTAGCATGCATGGCTGTAGATTCTTGCTCAGTGAAAGAAAGCCCAGCAGAAGCACTTCCAAAACACACCAGCATCTGTGAATGCCATCGAAAGGGAGCATGGAACTCTGGCTTTGGGTCCAGATTGGGGTGCCTGGAATTTTATTCATGTTGGGTTGGGCCTGGAGCCCTGACTATGCCACAGCCATCTATGTCACCAGTGAGTAACACATTCAGAACATGAACCGAAGCAGCAGCTGGTGATGGCTGCTCATTGGTCCTTCAGACTTTCAGCTAAAAACCAAAAATGATTTTTTTTAACAGAATATTTCTGTTTCAGGTCTTTGCAAAATTCACTGTACTTTATTTTATTTTAATCCATTGACTAGCCTTTGGATGCTAACTTTGCAAAGAATTAAGCTATCTGGACAACAAGATGAAAAAGGACAAGCACTTTTACCTAAGAAGGGGACCAGGAGCTGTGCTCCTTCTGGCTGGGGACAGGACTCTGTAGGCCAGGAGTCGTGGGAATGGCAAACATTTCTGTCCTTACTGCTTTAAGTTTTGCCTTGGTCACTGGTCAATGGTACCAAAGTCCTCTTTCCACAGTCGATCAGCCTTATAAAGTAAGTTGATGGTTTTAGTCCAGTTCTTGAACAGAGACCCCCAGTTACTCTCTCCAGGTCTTCTTCGCAACCATAGCCAACATGCCCAGATGTAGGCAGACCTAGGTAATTAGATGCCCTTCAAGGTCAGAGATAAGGGTAGATCTCAACTTCTCGAGAGAGGGTGGGCATTAGAGACAGGGAAGTTGGGTAGAGAAGTGCAGTGCATCGCCAGTATTAAGAAATCTCTTGCCTATAGTATTTCAGTCTCATCTCATTCTGTCTTCTGTGATGCATGTAAGCAGATGTAGATTTTGTGTTAATTATCCTCGGCCAAAATCCTCAAATGAATTGTCTGAAAGCAGAGTTTTGTTCTTACTTGCTAGTTCTAAGAAGGTACCTCTGCATACCCATTTCTGGACCATTTATGTTTCTCAGAATTTCAACTCTCGGCTTTAGTATCATGTCAACAATTGACTGTCCAGTTCTTTGTTTTGGCTCCACCTAAGCGGAGCTACACATTCAAACAGCATGGGCCCTCAGTCATGCTATGTGTGCACTGGAAGAGCCAGGTGGCTTTTTATTTCTTCTTTTAAAATTGTAACTTACGGGGCTGGAGAGATGGCTCAGCAGTTAAGAACACTGTTCCTGCAGAAGACCCGGGTTCGAATCCCAGCACCCACATGGCAGCTAACAACTGTCCATAACTCCAGTCCCCAGGGATCCAACAGCCTCTTCTGTCCTCCACGGAAATTGCATGACATGGGTGCACCTACCTACATGCAGATAATACACTCATACACACACACACACAAAAATAAGTAAATAAAATAATTTTTAAAATTATAACTTATACAATGAAAGTTTAGGTATCAGATATTATGTATGTAATAAAAATAATGGTTAGGCCAGGTGTGGTGGTGCATGCCTTTAATCCCAGCACTTGGGAGGTAGAGGCAGGCAGATCTCTGGGAGTTCAAGGCCAGCCTGGTCTACATAGTAAGTTCCAGGACAGCTGGGACTACAGGGAGACCGTGTCTCAAAAAGACCAAAAATAAGAAAGGTTAACATTTACATCCAGTTTCCTACCTCACATTAGGTTCCCCGTGCCCCAGAGAAAGTCAAGGCCTCTCTCCATCTTGGGGCTTTTAATGTTTTTGCAACCAGTCTCTCATCATATTTCTGGAATTGTCTATTAGTTTATAACTTTCTCGCTGGGATCAGCAGAGGCATGAGAAACACAAAAAGTAGCATGTGACAGTGAAAATTTGTTGTTGTTGCAGCTAGCTAGCAAAGAATTACGGATGCTTTCCCTTCCCCTCGTCACCATTAGGAGGAACCAAAATGGGCAGGAATGGTTCAGCTACTTTTGGAATCAGGCATTGTCTACAACTTTCAAATAATGACATGGTTTATGTGTTCCTTTGTGATTTGTTTTGCTGGAGGATGCTTATGCACATGGTTTATTTTTTGATTGGAAGGCAATGTCAGTTTTGGAAGAGTAGCATAACAGTCATTTTGGAGAAATTGTACACTAGCCATATGCAATGTTACACTCAATGAAAATAATTTTTGTAAGTACAGGGGATGAGTCTGAAGTAAAAGGCTTGAAGTTGGTCTGGGTTAAAATTTTGTGACATCTGGAAGGCATTTGATGTATAAGATTACATAGGTTTGATATCATTCAGGGATTAAGGCATATGGGTGGGACATTATGCAGAAACTTGTTACTTTTTGTACTTTTGGATTTTTGGATCCTAAATATTCTATTTGAGTCTCCATTAAAGAAAAAATGGGCAGAATCCTGAGTCCTTCACACCTCCTCACCCTTGCTGTCTGGGCCGAGGTCTTTGGCTCCTCTTTTAAAACAGATAAAGGTGGACTTGCCTTTTCTCATCTCCTACAGAGTAAGAATAGAAGGTTCCAGGCTGGCTTCTCAAGAGGCAGTTTATCATTCTCTTCTAGAACTTTCTATATTTGAAATGTTTTCCTTAAAATAATCATTTAAAAACTTTTATCTCATATAACTCCAATAAATCTTCATGTCTGTCAGGTTGTAAACTTTTCACAGTTCTTTCAGACATTGTTTCTTTTATTAGACTAATCTTGATCTTCCCAAAATGAAGAAAAATTCACGTTAGCATTCCTCGTTATTTTTTCAATGTGAGTGGCTTTCCTTTCCAAAACGAAGTTACTATCTCATTTTTTACTTTTCTCAAAAAAGTTCCATGATCAGTTATTAAGTAGCTTTATTCTTGGTAAATTAACTTTTGCCCTGAAAACATGAGGACAGAAGTTCTTTGAACCACTTATCAAGGAACTGTTGGAACATTTAAGGCCATTATCTGCCACAATCAGCAAGCTTCCTGTTCATCAAGCAGCTTCTCTGGGTCTTTCCTCCAATAGTATGATAAAGGTATTTTATAAACAGAAGCAGTTGATGAATGCCCGGCACAAAGATACTTTACCTTTTATAGAAAGCCTATTCTTCCACATCCTATGCTGTTGTTAATTCACTACTTGTACCTTCAGATTTTATAGAGATTACATATGATCAATGACTTAAGCCCCATGATTTAATAATAAGCAAACATTTGCTGTTAATCACATATGACTAATATATGATCTAAAAACTCATTTCATTTCTTTTCCCTAAGCTCCTAATGATTTAAACATAAATATTTTAATGAATTAGCAAAAGATTTTTTTGTCATTGTTGTTTCTTTTTGGTTGTGTGTGTGTGTGTTTTTTTTTTTTGCATTTTCACTTGTATATGCGCTATAGCATGTCTCACTTTCTAGCTGCATATTTTTATATTTTCAATAGATTTGCATTGCAGTTACTTTTGTGTTGTATTTGTAAGATGTTTGAGGGTAAAGGTATCTTATATAAATTTTTTTTGCGATAGGGTCTCACTGTGTAGACTTGACTATCCTGGAGCTGGCTATGTAGATCATGCTAGCCTGGAAGTTACAGAGACCCACCTGCTTTTGCCTCTGCCTCTGCCTCTGCCTCCTGAGTGTTGGAATTAAAGTTGTGTGCCACCACACCTGGCGTATTTTTATGGCTAACCTAAAGGAGAAACTTCTGTTTAAGAAAAATATTTTTTGGAACATGCCTACACTGAGAAACAAATAAGAATATGACTTTGGGGTCATTGACTGAAATAACTGCTCCATTGTATTTGGATAGAAAATATTGACACAAATTCAGAATATACAGGTAACCAGACAGGCCAAAGTTAGGATTATCATTACTGACTCTTTATAATCCGAGGATTAAAAAAAATGTGTTATTGGACTGGAGAGATGGCTCAGCAGTTAAGAGCACTGACTTCTCTCACAGAGGACCCGGATTCAGTTCCCAAAATTCACATGGCAAAAATTCGTAACTCCAGTTTAGGGGATCAGACACCATCTTCTGACCTTCAAGGGCACTGTATGACATGGGTATACTTACATACATGCAGGCAAGACACATAAAATAAAAATAAAATATTTAAAAAAATGTGTTATCAGCCATCATCTTGCTCCCTGTAAAATAGTGGCTATTCATTCCTTATGATTGAGGACTTGGTATCTGCTGGGAGTTGTACTAAGCTACAAATAAAACTCGGATGAGTCTTGACCCCATGGTTTTTAAAATGTTACAGGACAGTTGGACACTGGCCCAGTCCAGTGTTGGGGCTTCCAGAAGGAAAACAGGAAGATTTACCATGTGGGGATTGTTTTGGGGGGTAGAGTAAATAGTAATTAAAATTTAATGTACACTTTACCTTTCTCATTTTTCACCCCACACCCACTCTGCCAAAGACTAAGCTTTTATTTCCTTCTTAGTGGTTATTTTATTTATTTGATTTGAGATACTTTGTAGCATAGGTTAACCTGGAACTCCCTATGTAGCCCTAGCTGGTCTCAAACACTCAGCAGTCCTCCAGCCTTACAGATGGGAGCCACTCCTGGCTTCCTACCCAGTTCTAACTGACTGGGCAAGATGAAAGCTGGTTGTGACATGTAGTGTTTTGCTGAGGGTCAGAGTCCAGGTGGTCGGCAGCTCCAGAAGATAGGAGTCCAGACTCACGCCAGCCTGGGGGAGCCAGTCCTGCCCCAGGGAACAGAGATCACAGATAAAATATTAGAAAGTTGTGTATAGGGGTTTGGCTTTAAACTAGATAAGCCATATTACATTTGGGGAAAATACAGGAAATGACCTCATGAATTCGGGAGTTTGTGACGTGTAGGGTCTAGAATAATGCCTTAAGAACTAGGGACAAACCCAAGCAGGCAGGTAAGACTCTACCAAGCAGTGTTATCAAGTGCTGGTCAGGACTCTGGAGGAAAACAGCAGTTCGTTTTTCACACTTTTCTCTTATGAGGACATTTCAGTCTAATACAATCATAAGCATTTGGTTTTGGGTGAAATTCTGTGTTGACTTTTATCATTTTTCCTCCCATGGCTTTATTTTTGAATCTCATGACTTTCTGGTTTTCATTTCTAGCTTCCCATTACGCCAGCCTGCTCCTTTTAGCACTTCATACCTTGCTGTAGAACTGGAGTTTCTTGGTTACCAAGAAAGGGCGGGGTGGGGGGTGGGGGGGCTGTGGAGCATTTTTTTCTGTTACATAGTATAGCTGAACTCCACATCTCCCTAATGGAGAGAGGAGTCGTCTCTCCCCCTGCATCTGGTCAGGTTTTGGAAAGGACTTCATTATTTTTCTGTGGCGAGCTACCCTGGTGAATTGTTCACTGAAGTATGCAGTGGTGTGTTCATCGAATATTGTGGGATATGGGCAGCATTTATGAAAGATTATAAATCTTACTGCTCTCTTCAGAAACTTAAAATACAGCTGGAAATGTTTTGCGTCCAACAAACATGCAATCTTCATAAAATTGGAAAAGAAATGTTTTGAATAAAAATGTTTTAGTTTATTTCTCTCTAGTGTGAGAATGATTTTTTTTAGTCAACATCATGCCATAAAACTCCTCCCTCCTCTACATCAACGCCCTTGCCTCTGTATTGATATGCTGGTGCATTCAACTTTTTTTTTAAAAAGTATGCCAGATTGTTCTGCCTTGTTTTTAAAGATAGAAAACTGGATTTGCTCCCAGGGACTCTTTCCCTAACTAGGCCAGTTTAAAAACTAAACAAGGATTGAGTCAGTTAATTAATTTAAATGAGATTACAAATCAAAAACATATTATGCAATCTTGATTTAATTACCACATTTTATTTACTTAATTGAAAACACACTGTAGAAAGTTAATCTTGAGGATGAATGGAATGGCGACTTTATATTCTGTATGTTGAAGGCCTTGAACGGAAGACAGGCAGGCCATCCTGGTTTGGGTCTGCTGACTCCCTTGGTTCCTGATTGGTAGACAGCACTAGACTAAATCATTAGAGAGGGGGATTACCTGTCCTAGGCTTCACTTAGGGGGAGGAGTCTTGTGCTAGCCACTGTAATGCTGCAGCACCAGTCAAGCCATCTGCAGGTGGCCCCTCTGGTGCCAGGGCATCATCCCTGGGCTCTGGGACCAGTCCTCAGAGGTCAGCATGTCTGCTCTGCTGTCCAGTGTTCATGAGATACTTCCTCCCTTATGTTTCAGCCCTCTGAGATTTTTGGTTAATTTCTTGTGGACAAATTTCAGTCTTGAGCTCAAACAAATCCTTATTTTAATCCTTGGGATATGAGGCTTTGAACCTAATCTCCCTGTTAAGGAAAAAAAGCAGTTCTTTAAATGAAAATTGAATAATGGAACTAGTGGATTGTATGGGGAACAGAAGTAGTGTATATTACTCCAAGCTATATACATTCTCCCTCTGTATTTTTCTTTGGTTAATTAAGTTGCTTAACCAAGGATCCCAGAAGGATCCTTATCACAGTAACTTCTTTTGAAACTGTGTATTTTCCTGAATCATATACTTAGGGTCAATCTTAACCAATGGCGAGGGAAAACTGAAGGGAAAGGTCTTTGGAAGGGAAATATTCTCAGTTGGAAAGCCTGTTTTAAATGCGGAGGAAGCCACATTTCACAAATATTATTTTGGTTCTGCCCAAAGTATTCAAAGTGGTTTGATTTCCCTTTTGCTCACAATTAGGTTTAGGGGAAGAGGTACAAATTCAGCAAAACATGTCAAGGATTCCATTCACAAGAGTTAACACTTCTGTGTGGAGATTGTTAACTAAAGTGTGCAAAGTAGTTCACTCTAAATAATATAATATGGTATTGAAAGAGACACGCAGAAGCCAAGAGAGAGACCTGAGGAGGGAAGGAGGGTAGGAGGGAGAGAGATGGAGAAAGAGAGATAGAGAGAGACTATGAGCTTTTTAGAGACAGGAAGGCACTCAGTTTCTCCATGTATCTTTGTGTTACTTTAATAAACATTTAATAGGAGGAAAAGAAAATATTGTAAAACTATAGTTTCGTGTCACCTCAGCTAGCAAAGCAGACCGCCTTTAAAACTGAACAGTGTTTTAACTGTGCTGGAGAAGAAAAAAAAAATCTGGCCCATGTTATGTAATAGGAACTGTGATTATGTAAGGCCAACTTGCTCTCAGCCTGAGAGTCAGTCTTCTGGGGTCACTGGGAGCTCAGGCACAGCTGGGGGAGGTTGGGAGAGGGGCGTGGACTTTGTCCAGAGACAGCAGTTCATCCCCCCTCCTGAAAAACAGGGACATTTTGTGTTTTTGCTTCCTTAGTTTAGAATGCATGTGTACATCACTTCCCTTAAGTTTATTTTTACATCTTGAGGGTTTTTTTTTTTTCCTGAATGCTTCTTTTTTGGCATGCTATATATTTAATTTGTAAAAACGTATGCTATTTCAGTATTTTTTAATTAATAATGTTTTAGAGGGAAGGAAACTGTTCTAACCCCTTAAAATCTCTTGGTATTCTTTAGCTGACAATGGACTGTTTTTTTTTTTTTTTTTTTTTCAGCCTGCTTATGGCAAAGGAATATGACAAAGGAACCCTTTATCTTACGATGATGACTAATTTTAGTTCTAGCAGGAGGCTATCAGTAGGTTAACAGGTTAAAGTTTGGGTTTCATTTACTCTTCTGATATCCCTCAATATAAAAGCTATATTGTTGTAGAATCATATAATTTTAGAGCCGGAAGAGGGCCTATAATTTACCTTGTTCAGTTCCTTCTTTATGCCAAAATGACTGTAAATTGGAGTTGTCTTTCTCAAATTTGATCCTGCTTCCCTCCCTAACTCCTTCCTTCCGTCCCTCCCTCCCTCCCTGAGTCCCTCTTTTTCATTCTTTCAGACAGGGTCTCAGTGTACCCCAGGCTGGCCTTGAACTTGAAGTGTAGTCCAGGCAGCCTCTTCCTTACCTTGCCTAGGTCTCCATGTAGTTGGGGAATTGCAGGCACGGGACTCTACACCTGACTACAATTGCTTCTTGCTGATGCTCGAGTCTGAGAACAGGATGAGCTTCTGGAGGAAGAGCCCTCTTGGAGTAGAAGGGCGGTTTGTAGGTGCAGGCCACTGACTTTCCTTGGCCCCCTGCTTGCTTCCAGAACCCTACCAAACCACCCTTTCCCTTTGTTGGTGAGAGACAATAATTAATAATGGATGAAAGTGGCTCATTCTGGAAGTGGGGAAGCAGGACCAAGTAGCCCAGACCTTGGGAATGGCTCTTATGTTTCCATTCCTTCCTGCAGAAGGTAGATGGGTTGTTTGCATGGTGCGGCATATCGTGTACCTCTGTACTTCACAGGCCAGTTGTTTTCTGTGCATTGGGGATTTAGCTCTGAGAGATAAGGTAGTAGACAGTGCTTTGATCCAATAACCAGAAAGGATGACTGACTATCAAGATACCAGGGTAAGCCAAAGGGGAACATTAGAGGTGAAGCCTCACACCTAAATGTAGGTGGACATGGGCGCTAAGGTATAACCAGGTATTGGCCAGGGCCAGGTCAAGGTGCCTTGGTTGGCATATTAAAACCTTTAGTACTCTTTTGTGAATATTTGGAATATAAATGTTTTCACAGAGATTTAGCTTAATTAGTTTTGAGTTTTGTAAAGATAATCTTGGCGACATAATGAAGAATGGACATAAGTTAGCAGATCAGGTCTTTTCTTAATGACCCTATTCCAAGGGTCACCTTCATCAGATCCTTTTATGATATAACCTTGTGCCCCCTTCCTACAAAGAATTGGTTATTTCTTTTTTGATATATAATCACCTGTATCAAGTATATTGATTTTTTAATTGCAATTAACTTTGAAAGTGATACACAGAAACCCAGACATTGTATGTATCTATGGGGTGCCATGTAATGTGTCTCTACATGTGTACATTTTGTAGCATTAAATCAGTTTTGCCATGTCTATTTCCTCTTTCTTTGTGGTGAAAACATCAAAAATCCTTCTTGCTTTTTGGATAGTGTACTGCTGTTGCCTTAGTAGTTCTGCTGTGCAATAGCATATCGAACTCTTCCCCCTTATCTAACTGACCAGTGTTCCTGATCAACCTTTGCCCATTCTTTGTTCCCTGAGCTTCTAATTTGTGTACACCTAGCTTTTTGGATCACTTCTGAGCTTCAAGAATGGATATAATATATATTGTTTCTTAAAAGCGTTATTTAAGGCTGACAAGATGGCTCAGCGGGTAAAGGTGCTTGCCTCATAAACCTAGCAACCTGAGGACAATCTCCAGAAGCCACATAAAAAGTGGAAGGAAAGAACCAACTCCACAAAGCTGTCTTCTGATCTCCACACATGTACCATGGCACTTTCACACACATAATAATAATAATTAATAATAAACATAAACATTTTAGGTCATTATAAACTGAATGGAAGTAGAGCAAGTATCCTGTGTTCTACGCATTGCCAGGCTCCTGGGTACAAACGTGCTCCAGAAATCCTACTGATTTTCTGTAATTGATGATTGCATAGTGACTCTCAGTCGTGTTCTGCCTACCTCAGAGAAGTCTGCTTAGTCATTACAGTACTGCTTAATGACCACTGCTTCACAGGCCGTTACTTATTATTATATATTTAACAAATTGTCGTTGGATTTATCCAGAAAACGCTTTTTATTGTTGTTGTGTAATAGAGAAAATGGACACTAACTTTGAGGTAGAGTCAGCTTCTTTTCATAGCCTATAGTAGGTAACAACAACAACAACAAATTTCAGCCATTCTAGAGAACAGCTACAAGGTTTGTTAAATTCTGAAAGTGATTTTGAATGTACTGATAAGCAGCAGTGAGGAGGGAAGTTGGGAAGGTCAGGTTCCCAGAAGCCTGTAATCTACTGGAGGATCATTTGGCTTTGTGCAATTTCAAGATTGCATCACAACCACTTAAGTGGCAGTGTGTCTGGACCGGGGCACAGATGGGACAACCAGCAACTTTACACACAGTAAAGTATTCAGAGGTCCTTAGTCAGTATTCAGGGGTCTTTAGTCAGATTGGATCATAGGGAGTCTGAGCCCTTCTTAGCAAAAGTTGGAGATTGGAAGAGCCAGAAAAGACTGATTTTTAAAAAGGAATGAGCAGAAGAACTGGAAAAGAAGTTGTAAGGGTCATGTGGGAGTGTGAGCTTTTCCCTATTTATGGAAGTTCTTTAACCCATGGGACCAGGAGTGTCTGAGTTAAGAACCATAATTTAGAGATCTCGTCTTTCAGTTTCCTGAAAAAATAAATCATAGATTTAGATTTACACTTGTAAATGAGAAGAGCCAGGTGGGATGGTACATACTTGTGATCCCAGCTGCCGGGGAGTCTGAGGCAGGAGGATCCCTTGAGTCCAGGAGCTTGAGGTCAGCCTGGGCATCACAGAGAGAACCCATGTTGAAGAGACCAAGAGGTTTTCAGAAGAAGTGATTCAAAGTGGATTTCATTTCAAAATTATGCTTATGTGGTGACAAATGTAGAAAGTATAGATTCAGATCAAGAAATGAGGGAGGTAAGGATAACGGAGGAGGCTGGTGTTGGCTGGCACCTTCCAGACCCATCCTCTTCTTCAGAATCTCCCTAGACTTGACATGCAGTGTGCTAGGCAGCTTCCAACCCTCTTCCTGCCAGCCTTGCCCCTCCAAGGCCTCAGACTTCAGGAAGAGGATTGCATCAACTGCTTCTATCTGCATCCCAAGCATGGCAGCTCCCAAGAGCTCAGGGAGTAGCACCTCCTCCCTCAAGGGGCCTGGGACTGAGGCATTGAATACAGGTGTTCCCAGGTGGTAGCAGCCTAGCATTCAGCAGACCCACCGTGCATATTTCCCGGTGCGCACCGCTGTCATTAGAACTTAGTTTCCCCCTGAACTCTTCCTGAGCGTTAGAAAAAAATGTTAAAATTTTAATGTGGCTCTCTGTTTAATGATAGCTCTCATGTAGTGATGGCGTAGGTTGTATCAGAACCAAGACTCTGTTCTTGGTATGATGTAGTCTTTGCAGGGATTCTGGGCTAGGTGGTATTATTGCAGTTTTGAAGATTAAGGTGTGAGACGCTAAAACTTAACTAATTTTGTTTTTATTTTTAATATTTTATTTTATGTGTCTGAGCGTATTGCTTGTATGTATGTGAGTGCACCCGTGTCGTGAAATGCCACGGAGGTCAGAAGAAGGCGTCGGATTCCCCTGGAACTGGAGTTAAGGACGGTTTGTAGCCGCCATGTGGGTGCTGGGAATCGAACCCGGGTCCTCTGCAAAAGCAGTCAGTGCTCTTAACCGCTGAGCCATCTCTCCAGTCCC
This sequence comes from Nannospalax galili, assembly GCF_000622305.1. Taxonomy (NCBI): domain Eukaryota; kingdom Metazoa; phylum Chordata; class Mammalia; order Rodentia; family Spalacidae; genus Nannospalax; species Nannospalax galili. The sequence goes on along the minus strand of NW_008351881.1, from coordinate 7,417,828 downwards.
AAAACTTAATTAATTTTGTGAAAGACCATTTAACTAGAGATGGTCAGAGCTAGGATTCAGTCTAGTGCATTACACGCACGCGCGCACACACACACACACACACACACACACCCGCCACACACGCACGCGCGCACACACCCGCCACACACGCGCATACACCCGCCTGGGCGCATGGGTTGGGGGGGGATTTGAGTCGAGTGATGGAAGTGCTTAATGAAACCTTTGAATCTGGAGTAATTTGATCTGGGTGGTGAATTGTGGAGGTTTTAGATGTGGTCTGAGTAATTCCTTCTCTGAAGTCAACCACAATGACAGTTCATTCTTGGTTTCCCTGCCAACTGCTGCTCCCTAGTTACTTTCTTTTCCAGCAGTTGGAATTGAGTGACTGATCTACGGTGACACAGGAGCCGATTGCAGGGTTAGAATGCACAATCTGAAAGTAAATGTGTTGTTGCCCTCTCTCTCCAGGACCCTCATTTGTGTTTTGGGGACACAGTCTTTGCTGTTTTGCTTCATGAGGGCATAGACTTTGCAGGAAAACCTGTTGGGGGGTGGGGGCATAAACAGCAGCTCATTATAGAAAGTAGAACTGATACTAAAAGCAAATGTGTGACTCAAAGATAGAGTTTATTTCAGCTTCTCCCTAATTCTTGTGGCATTCTTAGTGGATATTTTTTCAGTTGAAATTGGTCTGCAGTTGTTGGAAATGAGAGGAAGGAACTTTTAGAAACAGAAGGAAGGAAGAGAGAGAAGGAGAGAAGACGAGAGGGAGAGAGGAAAAGCGTCTCAGTGGAACCCGGTGTGTTAGGGAAATGAAGGATGTGCTGTGTTAACCAGGCAGGGTCCCTGTAATGGAAGAGGGAAGAGATGTTCGTTCTATTTTTTTTTTTTCAATTTTATTTATTATTTTTATTTTATGTGTATGCGTGTATTGCCAGCATGTAGGTAAGTGCACCCGTGTTGTGCAATGCCCGCGGAGGACAGAAGAGGCTGTTGGGTCCCCTGGGACTGGAATTACAGACAGTTGTTATCTGCCATGTGGGTGCTGGGATTCAAACCCGGGTCTTCTGCAAGAACAACCAGCGTTCTTAACTGTGGAGCCATCTCTCCAGCCCTCTTTATTTTGCTAGACATAAAGTTTAGGGTTAGAGGTGAGGAAGAGTGATGGAGTGCTGTTTCATAGTCACTGTGGCCATGCCTGATAAGGCTCAGGCATAGAGTCCACAATGGGCCTGGGTCTGTTGTGCCACTTGCCTGCTGAGGCAGTGGTAGCCTATGTAATGTGAAGTAGCTCTAGAGAGGCAAGAGAAACCTGGGGAAGGTATGGCCCCTGAGTATGACTTGTGTAAGTAGGACTCTCAAGAGGCCAGAATCACTAAAAAATTAAACTTTAATGCAACATAGATACACAGTCACATCAGGAAAACTCAAGGCAGAAATAGCAGAGGCTGTAGCAAAATGACAGAGTTTATCATTTTGATATAACTTCCATACTGTAGGCTTGAAAGGTGGCCGATATTCTCTTTGATGGGAATGTAGAAAGAAAAAGATGACTCTCCTAAGTTATAAGTCAGAGACTGGCCTCAAGCCCAGAAAATGTCCTGAACAGTTCCTGGGAGATGTGGAATGCAGGAGACTCTAACAAGTGTCCAGAGAGCCATGGTCTCCTCTCCAGTTCTTGCCCTTCCATTTGGGAAGAACAATGTTGGTATCATTAAATAAGTTTGCTAAGATTTCATGAAATCTGCTTTAGAACATAAAGGAAGAAAAATTAAGGCAACAGGAGAGAGGGATAACATTTTGCTCTCACCGTTAACCTGGCAAGCACAAATAAATAACCAAGTTTTATACAAGAATAATTAACAGGATGTTCTTATAGTCAAGAGTACAAACAGTTGCAGTGTTTGTCAATTACCAACCTGGTCTAGCCAAATAATTTTGTTGAATAAAATAGGCATGTGATTTTTCTGCTTAACTGAAAACCAATACCTTTTTAGCTTCGAGTGTAATGGGCCCCCAGGTTTGGGCGAAGTGAATTGTGGGTACACGACAGTCTGACAGAGCCACCCCTGGTACCAAGCTATCACATTTTGTTGAAATTCACTATGGCGTTCATTGTTGCCATTTCTAAGCAAGCAAAGATGGCTGCTGACTCTGAGCCATCCATCCCTCTGGTGTGCACTGCAAGCCTGGTTATGTTCACAGACATGAATGGCACCCTGAGAAAGACAAAGAGGTAGACAGACACTGCCTCTGCTTAGGAGCATGCAATTTAGCTGGGGAGACAAAACTTAAGTGCTAGACCCAATAAAAGAAGATTACAAAGCAACCTTTAGATGACAAAGTAAGTGTATAATAACCCCCGGCAGACGACACAGAGAAATGCAGAGGGGACATGGAGGTAGGGGAGCCAGCCAAACACAGCAGTGTGGATGAGTTAGGAAGGGCACACTAACAGTGCATGCCCTTTGTGCCCATTCCGTGGCATCGCTGAGGACGAGCATGGACTAGGCAACATACCTGACTGTCTCTCACAGATGGAGATCAAATTGATCCAACAATTTGCTCTCCACAAAGCCATGTTGGTTTCTACCTAGTAATTTATGCTTTTCCTGGTGTTTGCAAATCGATTGCTATTATGGGATGCAGACAGAACTGGGCTGGGATCCAGTAGGTTGGAGAATTACTGGCGTGAATATGTGAACGTGTGTGTGAAATCCTGGAAAAACAGGCTCTCATTTGAACATGCATGTGAAACTCTGGAAGAGCGGGATTTCACCTCTGTGTATTTTTACTCTCCCAATAAAAACATATTTTCACGTTTTTAAAAGTGTGTTTAATTATACGTAGATTGCATGTTTTAAGGGATGATATCTGCTCTATTTCAAGTTTCCACTAACTGGCCTTGATATTTGCCTAACCTTCAAACCATCTTTAGTGGCTTTGCAGCCAAACCTCGTGGTTCAGAAAAGCCTTCTATATTTTCAAAGCATTATAGAAGAGTACTTGTTCATTCCTTTTGATGAAGAAATATGTTATAGATGTATGTCTAGCTTGATGAATAAAATGTTGCTATCAAAAGGCTTAGGAAAGTATGTTTTATTTAAACACTTCATTGTTGTACCTTTAATTTTTTTTTTTTCTTGAAGTCCTTCTTGGGATTGTGAAATTCTTTCAAAACAAATTAAAAAGAAAACATATTCTGTGATTTCTTTACAGATTCTGGACAATCAGGAAGTCCAAGCCACAACGATCCTGCCAAGAATCCTCCAGGTAAATGTGTTCCAGGCTGTGTGCACCTGACATTGTTGGAGAACAAAGGGGCCCTGTATAGATAAACACCCATAATTGGTCAGCTGCCTATTTTGTTCTGGCAGGCAGGTAGGACTGGGACAAGGTAGGATTGTGTTTAAGCCCACTTCAGTGGTAAATACTTCTATATTGGAATCATAAGTATTTACCTAATCACCAATGTTTTAATTTTTTTTGGTATTTCTTTAAAAGATGATTCATAATGCATTTTTACTTGTGTATCTTTTGGGTGCTGTAAGTCATTGCTGTTTGAAAAGTTAAAAAAAAAAAAAAACCTTTCAATCTTTTATTTAATGGCCAAGGAAAAGTAAAATTTTCTGTACTGTTATAGTTTATCAACTCTTAAGAGGGTACTGGTAGTGATTATATTTTATATCAAAGGAATTTTTGCCAGGGTTTTTAATTCCATAATGTTTTTTTGTTTTGTTTTCTGTGTTTTGTTTTTGTTGTTAAGTTCAGTCCCCAGGATAAGGCAGCAGTGAAGCGAGCCCTTCCTCTACTGCAAGACTTGCCAAATGCCCCCTTTACTCTCAGAAGTGGGTGGTGGGCATTTGCACCTCGGCTGCCTTTGGGGATTTGTTGTTCCACCATCTGAACATAGAGCATTTTGCTTTTGATTTATGAGCAGTATATTTTTTCTCATGAGAAAATAATATAAAACTAACATATGGAATGGTTTTGAGTTTTCATTATCATAAGAATTTTAACTGTGTCTATGATTTTGTTGAAAGGATGTTCTAAAAATACCCTAACAAAAACAAAAATAAAACAGAATAAATCCCAGACAGCCACACTTACGCCCCACCTCCCCAGATGATCTCATCTGCCATTTCATTGGAATAAACCACAAAGTCTGTAAAAGTCAGAATCTAAGGTTCCTCAGGTCCTTAATTACCTGAGCTTCAGTGCCGTGTTTAGCTAACGTGAAGTTGAAATGTCTGAAGAACCCAAATTACGTGAGAAAAGACTAAATCACATTTAAAAGTATTTTAGAAAGACAACAAATTGACATACAAGTTAAAATAAAAAAAATCCAAATTCAAGAATTTTATTTTTATTTCTAAAACGTGCACCTATTTTTTTTTTATTTTTATCTTAGGAAAAGTATTTTCCCACGTACATATTAAATTGTTCTGTATTGTTTAAAATCACATTGTTTAAAACCATACTGTTTGATAAATTTAATGTACTCCAAAAGATTAAGAAGTATGAATTAAATGCATATTTTAAATTTAAATTAAGTTGTTATTTTTTCTTTATAAATTTGATATTGCTGCAAACTGGGATCAGGACATTAAAAAATTTAAATGTAATTCCTAGTTAAATTTATTTTATTTTTATGAAAAATGTTCAAAACTGAGAAAATTTCACTAAATTGTTTCTTAACTTTACAAAGATCTCTTTTTAGTTGACTAACATTTTCTCTGTGTGACCAAAATGAGTTGTATTCAAGCATTTTCAAAAACCCTCTGTACACATTTTACAAATAATGGGAGGAAAGTACCTTGAGTAGAAAAGGATTGATAAGTATTGTAAATCAGGTTAAACAAAGGCCGAGCTGTTTGCCTTTGAATGACAGCTTGACTGGAATTAATGAGGTAGCTGTCCTCTGGAGTACATTTCTGAGCATGTGCATTTGGGGACTGTGCTCACCTTCACTGCTCTGCTGGGGCAAGTAACCTTTGTGTGATTATGTAATGGCCAAATTGGATTCTTTAATCTTTGTCTAGAAGTTTGGTTAAATTTTTCTTTTGCTCCCTAGCATGTAGAATCTCTTATTTTTCTGTTTTTATAAATATGGCCAACAGAAACCAGGTAGAACACACTGGTTTGTTTTCCCTTTTCAACTTTCCTTGGGGGAAAATTTCTTGAAAACGGTCACAAAACTAAGATGTTAGAATTTAATTGAGTTAATTTAAATTAAAATTCAATTTCTTGATCATTCTGAAGCATTCCATCATTTAACATGCTTTGCGCATTATCATATTAAATACATTACTGTGTTTGTTAAGGAGTGTTTGTTTTGTTTTGAGATAGTGTAACTCAGTATATTAAAATTTTTTTGGTAAAAGCAAAATTTTGTTCGACAATACCTTGAAATAAATTAGACAACTAGGCATAGATGTTTTTAAATTTTAGACAAAAAGGGGCTGGAGAGATGCCTCAGCAGTGGTTAAGAACTCTGGTTGTTCTTGCAGAAGACCCGGGTTTGAATCCCAGTACTCACATGGCAGGTAACAACCGTTCCTACAGTCCAGGATCCGATGGCCATAGAATGGTTTCACTGACAGTTAAGAAGAGTCTTCTTGGGGCTGGAGAGTTGGCTCAGCAGTTAAGAACACTGAATGTTCTTGCAGAAGACCCGGGTTTGAATCCCAGCACTCACATGGCAGGTAACAACTGTCCATAACTCCAGTTCCAGGGGATCTGACAGCCTCTTCTGTCCTCTGTGGGCATTGCACGACATGGGTGCACTTACCTACACGCAGGCAATACATGCATACACAAAAAAATTAAAAAAAAATTTTAATTAAAAAATATTTTTGTTTTATAAGTCAACTGGGGTAAATTATACCCCTAATCAAAGCTGCCTTATAAGCACGCTCATTTTGGTACTTTGGTATAATTTGTCTTTGGGACATTGTTTTTATCTTTCTACTGTGGCCTTGACTGATCAGAGAAATCTTCAGGGCTGGGATTCAGTATCTTGAGAAGGCACAGCCCATTTATGAGAACATTCAGTTTGGTGTCACAGCAGCATGACAGTCGGATGTCTCCATTACCTGTGTTGGTGTCACAAAGAGGAGCTCATCTTCTGAAAAGATCACCTCCACTACCCACCCCTCTCATTGCTGGGAGTTTTCAACCAAGGAGATGTGGAGCCTGTGGAAATGTTTCACAAAAGCTTGGGAAGAGGTGGCAAAAGTCCCTGCCCTTTGGGAAATACTGGCTTTTGAGAATGTGCTTCTCACAGGTGATCCGAAGGTGGCCTCTGCCAGTCCTCCTATAAGCACAGATACATGCGTGTGTCCACCCCAACCACCCCACCCTTTGGCTTTTCTGTAACATCGGATCTAGCTGTCTGACTGCCATAGACACTATTTCCCTGCTGATTCAGAATTTCTTTTTTATAATATACAAAACAGTTTAAAATACTTAATTTTTCACAAGTTAGTATACGCTACAACATTTCTATGCACGTGTCATTGTATCCCCCCACCCCCCACATTCCCTCCTTCGCCTCTTGCTGTTGCCCTTAACCCTGGAGTACAGACCTTGTCAGAGTAATAAGCCTTCAGTTTTGAATTCTTGCTTTTCATTCGGGATCATTATTTAAGTACAAGCAAACAAAAACATATTTTGAGGGGAGGAACTTTTGATATTCATCATTTATTTATCATTTTATTATTTATAAAAGCATTTAAATAGTCTTTGTGGTAGCTCCTTAAACTATCTGTGACTTCAGTTTTGTTTTTATTCTTTGTTAAGTGGGCCTGGCAGGTCCTGTGATCATTTCACAGCTAACTTGCTGCAAAAATCAGAAGGTGTCTCATGCGTGGCATGGCAACTCGTGTTACCAAGGGCCATTTCATCATATTGATGATGCATCTTTTCTATGATTATGACCAAATAAGAAATTACATACTTATACTCCTTTTCTGAATGTTGGGATAATCTGTTCTAAGCAATAAAAGCCCAGCAGTCCTCTCCTAACTGTGTGCTACTTCTTCTGCAGGCCAGACAAAGGCTGGACTTAGACTGAGCTGTGATTGTATGTCCACTTATTCCAAACCCACTACTATCTGACTACCTATAGGAAATGCGTGATTGGATTGTAGCCTTTTGAAATTAGCTTTGACTTGCTATATGATCTTGTGTTTCTGTATTCCTTGAGCTATGGTCTGCCTTTCAGATTTCCTAAACCATATCATTTGCTTAATGCCGGCATAGGGGAATACAGAGAAAACAGCAATCTGGAAGTTGCATTTAGCCTCTAAGTCCATTCCAAGTTTTGGAGTTTAGGAAGGCTGCAGTTTGTGGGGAATTCTCCCTTGGCTGGTAGTACAGCAAAGAAATGTTGGATCCTTGAGCAGCTTTTTAAATTTTTTCTTCTGTAACTTTTTGAAGTATTTCAAATTTCAAAGACAGAACTTGGTCTGGAATGAATGCATTTGGGTTTTAATTCCATACTTTTCTCTTTTGCACATTTTGTAGAAATGTTTATGCTTTTTCGTATGTTCACATTTGCATGTGGCTTGACATTATATGACCATTAGAAACATATATCATGTGTACCTCAAATCAGCCACCTGTGTCCACTTTCTGGAGCAAGGATGGAAAAAAGTAAATACTTAAATCCCACAAGGAAGATCTATTAGCTACAGCAACACGTTTGTCTTCACTTATGGAAGTATTCAAGTCTTAAAAATTTTAAAGCCAGTCTTTCCCCAACCTTACTTACTGGGTACTGCATTTGAAGCCAACATGGGGTGCCGTGAAACTAATAAAAATCAGTTCACACTGACTGAACTGACCAAGCATGGCAGGTCAGCAGCTGTGCCAGCGCTTATCCCCTGTGGCATCACAAAAGTCAAAGCTGGCCTAACTTTTCACTTTATGTTCTTAAATCTTAGAACTTGGGCATACTTAACATTCTAATAGTTATCGAAATAATAGAAAGTCTTCTTTTGCTATTTGTATAAACAGGTAAATTTGCTCACAGAGCACAGTTTTATCATAGAACATGATGCCCAGAGCCAAAAGAAAAAAAGGAAATTTACTTTGATATTTAAAAGTTGTATCCACTCTCTGGGGCTGGAGAGATGGTTCTGCGGTTAAGAACACTGAATGTTCTTGCAAAAGACCCAGGTTTTAATCCCAGCACCCACATGGCAGCTAACAACTGTCTGTAACTCCAATTTTAGGGGATCCGACACCCTCTTCTGACCTCCACTGGCACTGCACAACACGGGTGCACTTCCATACATGCAGGCAATACACACATACACATGAAATAGTAATAATAAGTAAAATGTTTTTTAAAAAGTTGGATCTACTCTCTCTTCAGTTAATAAGTTCATATTTATTTCTTCCTATGTCCTCATTTATTATATTTGACAGAATTGAGATTTTATTTTTTAGTGGAAGAAAATGTATTGTTAATAATTCTGAAAAGTAATTTTAAACTACAGTACTAGATAATATGCAACAGACTTATTATAACCAGTCTTTCTATTCACATAAGCATAAACAGAAAGATCCTGAAAGGATTAGTTAACAGTGGTTAAGAGCTGACATGGTAGTTAAGCTTTTAAGTAATTTAAGAATGAGGTCTGTGCTGGTCAGAAATCAAAGGATTTTTTTTTCCCTTAGATTTCACTTCAGACGCTTTTTTTCTTCCTTGTTTGGAGACAGCACATTCAATAAAGCGGTTAAATGTTCAAAATTAGGACAGGATTGAGAGTAAAGGAGGAGCCAATGAGGGAAGTGTTTGTTCACAGATTACTCTAAAGAAACCAGAAGACCGCATAGCCCTCAGCTACTAATTTTTGCAGGCTACATTCAGGGTACTTATCTGTAACCCACTATTCCAGGTTGCTTTGCATAGCAGCTGGCACCAAGCCGACCTTCACCATGGAGCTGGTCTGATGGCTTGTAATAGTTAATTTGATAAAAGAAAGATAATTTAGAAGTCTCCCATACGGCCCTGAGAGGAGAGTTTCTTCAATCACCTGCTCCATTAGGCAACAAATAATGTTAAAAACCACTGGCTGCTGTTTCAGGATTAAATGTTGCAGTCCAGGCGACTAGATTTGAGTCAGCTCAGAATCAGGAGCTGAGGTAGCCATTTCCCCTTGGGAATTTGGGAATGTAAATCATTCTACACTGAGAATCAATGAGCTTTGGAGTGACATTTTTCTCCAAAATCAAGCTCTGCCTTTAAAGGGACCATAGGACTATGGGGAGAATGAGCAAAGTCAGCCAACGTCTAGGAAATGCAACTCTATCTCCATAGCTGGGGAGCGGAGGGGAGGGCACACCTGGCTAATGGCAGGTGTTTGATTAAAAAATTAGGTTTTGTTGTTTTGTTTTTACTTTTAAATCATGTTCTTTAGCCTGCTAAGTTGATCAAGAAAGCTTCATGTTGGAAGTACCATCTGATGTGGAACCAAATCGAAATGTGTTGGGTTTTGTTGTTGTTTTGTTTTTGTACTGCACTTCTCTGAAGACTAAGGAAGGCGTAGTGAAGACACAGGACAAAATAAGGGGTCTAGAATACGATAGAGTAGGATAAGACGGGACAGGACTGATAGATCATAGTGCAGCAGGATGGGAGTTTTCCAATAGTAAATTTGTTGCATGTTGTTTGACCTCAAAAGAAAAGCAGTACAGCTTTTTGTCAAGTAACTTTTAATACTGTCATAAGAAAGAGTTCATAGTCTACATAGTGAGTTCCAGGACAGCTGGGGCTACAGGGAGACCCTGTCTCAAATAAAAGACAAAAAAAAAAAAAAAAAAAGAGTTCAGTGTATCTCTGGGTTTGGGTTACTTTTCCCTGGTAAGACCTCGTCTGTTAGCCCTTCACATTAACCCTGTATAGATGTTTTTCCCAGTTGCTTCCCCATGGTGTTCCTGCTTTCTAAACCTACCATATTTTCTGTCTCTTTTTTAAAAACTTTTGTCTGTACGCTATTCAAATCTGAACGTGGCGGCGCATGCCTTTAATCCCAGTACTCCTGAGGCAGAGGCAAGCAGATCTCTGTGAGTTCATAGTGGTCAGCATGGTCTACATAGTGAGTTCCAGGCCAGCTGGGGCTATAGGGTGAGCCTGTCTCAGAAAGACCAAAAAAATCCCAAACAAAACAAAACAAAAAAAACCACAAAAAACTTTTTTCTGTTCTCTGTTCTTTCTAACCCTTCTCTTTTTCTGTTGGTTCTTACTCCAAAACTGCGTCCTGTCCTCCAGACAAGCTCCTTCCGCCATTGGCTCACCTTTTCTTCCTCAGCCAACTGAAAGTCCATCCACTTCTGCAGCTGGCCTCTGTCCTTATTGAATGATTCTCTTTACATTCATGACTTTTTAGGTGCTGGGCCCAGTGGTTTCTTTCCATTCTGTTCCATCTTACATGTACTTTGTTTTGTTCCTTTGAGATAAGGTCTCACTCTGTAGCCCAGTTTGCCTTAAACCGGCAGCTGTTCTCCTGCTTCAGCCTCCCAAGTGTTGGGCTTATAGGCATAAGCCACTGTGCCTGGCCCATATTCTGGAGTATTTAATTGAGAACACTCTGTTTGAAACTTGTCTCTTGCTTTTGAAAGTAATATGTCACTTAGAAGTCCAAGATTTGATGTTTTCTTTAAGCTCTTATGATAACTTTTTTTCTTTTAACTTGATTTTTCTTTGTCTTTAGACCTCTGTGTTTCCAGTTCTCTTGTGATTTTTCAGAATATGTCCAGTTTTGGTTTGCCCAAATGCATGCTTTGGAACAGTTTTCTCATGTTTCAGACCCATGTTTCCAACTACTTTTTGGATTTGTTTCCCTAAATGTCTCATGGTAACTCAGACTTAACATTTTAAAAGTTAACTTCCAGTTCCTTTCTACCAGACTTATTTTGTTTCCTTTTCCTTATAAACTGTCTTAGCACTATCAGAATCTACTGCATTGCTCCAGGTTGGAGCAACCTGTGGCTTTCCTGGGGACCCTCTGTCTCATTCACCTTCACAATTCTTCTTTGAAACACTCAGTTCTCAATTCTCTTACCCTTGTTTGAGCTCTAAACGTGATTCCTTGCCTGAAATCGTATGAAAACCTTATAATTGTGTCTTCTTTCCCATGCTTGCTTGCTTTTTCTAATCCTCTGTATGAATACGTGTCACAAGGCATGACAGTGGTTTTAAAACCCCAGATGGCTCACTGCTGGTGAACCTGAGCTTTAGATACTGCTCAGTACCAGATCTCCCATTCTCCTTCTTGTTTGCAGCAGGCCCCCTGGTTGTGTGATCTCCACACTGTGAACTGGTGCTTGCTCATCCTTGCCATCTAACATCCCTGTATCTTTCTGGATTTTACCAGGCAGGCCTGGGCACCTCTTCTTCCTTTATATCTGTATTTTTATTTTGTCAGCCTCTCCTTAGATTTTTTTTTTTTTTTTTTGTCCCTTTGAAGCAGGGTCTCCTTTAGCCCCACCTGTCCTAGAACTCACTATGTAGATCAGGCTGGCCTTGAACTCACAGAGATCCGCCTCCCTCTGCCTCCCAAGTGCTGGGACTATAGGAGTGCGCCACCACGCCCAGCTGTTTAGATAATTTACTTCTATAGTTCAGTTTATTTTTATTATATAAAATAATCCTAAAAACTGGATTATAGTAATGTTTATTTTTTTATTATATAAAATAATCCTAAAAACATTACTAAATAAAATATCGGATACAAGTGCTTATAGATTCCTCTTCAGTGTCTTTAGTTTACTTATAAAACCAGAACAAAGAAACAGAGGGGACCGTATGAAGTCCCAATTAGTTATGGGCAAACATAGATTAAACATTTTTTCATGGGTCCAAAGGTTTAGTCAGTAGTAATTTTCAAACAAGACTAATAATTTCCACTTGCTCCACCTCGCAAAACTGTGATAAAGAATACATTGTAGCACACTGCCTCTTGATAAAATGACAGTGATCAAAGGAAAAGGTCTTGTCTATGCTTGTCTCACATGTATAGACCCCTCATGCCTATGAAACTCTTCATGTTGGAGTCCTACAGCAGGACCAGGTCCAGTTTTCCTAGCAGATGGTGTGGTGCTGTACTTGGGACTTTACTCTTAGGAAGTGAACAGTGGGCAGAGGTGAGATGATGACAGATGATGGAGGTGGATTCCAATCATCATCAGTGTAGTTAGGATGTGCATGGGGAATAACACAGTTAGGTGAGCATGGGTAGGGATGGTATGAGAGTTCCTGAGTTAGGTCACTGGTGAAGCAGGTTCCTCCATTTTATTGTTACCCTTGTCCTAGTGCCCCGAAGCCCCTGTCTTTTTCACTCCCCCATGTTTGCTCAAGTATCTCTTTCTCATTTGTACAGGTCAGGTTCAGACTTGTTGCTTTGTCACAGTATAACTCAAATACAGTGGAAAACTGTCTCTTCACAATACCCTGAGAGAAACGACAGGTTGGTTCATGGGCTAGTATTAGTTGTTCAAGCCTTTTAAAAAATGTTTTAACTTTGTTATAAGGTCTTATAGTGTCTGAAATTAAGTCCCAATGCAACATGGATTCCACATTAAAAAAATATTGATGTAGGCACTTAATTTATGCTGTACCTAGTTCCAGAAAACTTCCCAGAAGGCTTGACATAAATGGGTTGTAATTCGTTAACTTTTAAAAGATGTTGCTGTATTTTTCTTTCTTTCCTGAACCTGTTGATTTCCTATGGAGAGTCGGAATTCCCATGAAAAAATCATAAGTATCCCAAGGTTCAGTTTTGCCCAGACCTCCCGCCCAAGGCAGTATTTTCGTGATTGCTTCTTCAGTCAAATATTTGACTCCTGCTTCTCGATTCTCCTCTCAATTTAAATTCTTTTCCCTCTGCATATTTCCAAGGACTATTTTTGTAGCATACAGCTATAAATTAATAATCCAAATCATTTCCCCCCTTCACAGCTGGAAAGCTAGACTTGTTCTGTATCTCAGAGAGGGCAGGCTGGCTCCGGGCTGGTTTATAGTCCCTGAGTTCTGCAGAAGTTCGGCTTCCTGGACGTACTGGTCTGCTTAGAGGTGTTACTACAGCCCCCTGAATAATGCATCATGCTGCAATGATGCATCACCAGCATATCACCTGAGGTTTCTGTCTAGCGCCTTGAGTTGTAATATCTTTCTACTTACGAAGGCTTTTAAAAAAATGCATTTTAAAGATACTAGGCAAATCTACTGGTCTTGTTTTTTTTCTTTCTTTTTTTTTCTGTAACTATGAAAGAATGTCACTGAACCACATAATTGAAGCTTTTGTTGATACATTGACTCTTGTTACTTTTTAACTTAACAATGCCAATGATCATCAAATTGCTTAGCAGGTTTTTATTTTCAAAGTTCTTGATTTTGGGAGGTGTTTAACATAAGGTACTCTTCAGGGACCTTGACCTTTTCCATGTTTATTTAATAAAGTAGAAGTAAGGCCAAATTCTTACTTTGTCTGAAATGAATTCTTGGTCCCTCCTAAAGCTATTTCCCTCATACACTCTGAACCACGAGCATACCGTATCCCTATGGATGTTTCCCCAGAGTTCATCTTTGACCCCCATGGTATTCAGGAGGAGAAGACAGCAAGACCATCTCACTTTTAGGTTTTACTTTTTAAATCATTAATACAGTCAAATACGCAGGCCCGAGGTGCCAAGTAAAGTGCCTCCTGTGTAAGCATGAGGACATGAATTCTGATAACCATCATCCGTGGAATAACTGGGCATGGTGCTGCGCATCTATAACCTGCCAGCCAGTCTAGCCAGTCAGTGAGATCCAGGTTCAATAAGAGACTGTTGCAAAATATAAGGTGGAAAACAAAGGAGGAAGACATCCTAGGTTGGCCCCTGGCCTCCAGTCACGTGCACATACACATGAATTCACATCTGCATGCACATGTGCGTGCATACACACACACACACACACACACGCCCCAAATTCACTTGTTAGTGCCCTAATGTGAACTGCTGTCTCTACTGATTATTTTCTAGATTGTTTTAATGCAGTGGACACTTAGCTTTAAAATTTGATGTTTTGGACTGCTGTTGTCTCTGAATTGAACTACTCTAAGGAGAACAGTATTTTCTAAATAAGTAAGGATACCAGGTGAGCATTTCTAATGAGACAGGTAAAACATTCTGCTGTTTGACTCTCAAGGGGTCCTAGTTGATACCCAGGATTAACCCGCATGAACTCTGTTACCTTCCACATACAACTAGCGAAAGAGAAAAGTACGTATGAGCTTTTTTTTTTTTTTTTTGTCTTTTTGAGACAGGGTCTCCTTGTAGCCCCAGCTGTCCTGGAACTTACTATGTAGACCAGGCTGGCCTCAAAGTCACAAAGATCTGCCTGCCTCTGCTTCCCAAGTGCTGGGATTAAAGACGTGCACCACCACACCCAGCCTGTATGAGCTTTTAAGGGAAAACATGTAGGAAGAGGCAGATGCAGGAGTACCGAGTCTTAAGCACTGGTGGGGTTACTCTTAACTAAAATGAGGAAGGCAAGGTATTTTAAAAGGAAGACAATTGATATTAAAATTTTCATACATGATTATTGTTTTTTTTTTCCCCAGTGTGTACATTTAATTAGTTCATCTACATGATTCCAATATTTCCCTGACCTGGATAGCTGATAGTTCTGCCTTGGGTCTTAACCCCTGTGTTGTGTATTTGGTAGGCTCCGTGGTCACCTCCATAATGTGCAAATCATATGATTCCATTTCCTCTTCCTGCAAGTGGAGACTTACATGGCTTGACAGTCGTATAATACAGCCCTTCAAGTTTTTGTTCAGTGAACATGGGCCGTGCGTTTGGCCTTAGCCTTTGTAACATGCCTCTGATTTGTATTCTTGCTTCCACAGCTTCTTACCACCTCCTTAATGAAGTTTCTTCAGACTCATGCAGTGCAGCTTTACAATAGTGCTTTGCAAGTTACCACAATTGGCAGATCTGTTCCCCTTAGTGAATCCTCAACACTTTCTAGTTGTTGATATCCAGTGTCAGTGTTACATTCTCCCTGCCGACCATTACTTCTAAGGCATTGGAGCCTGGTGGGAGACAGTTCTTAGCGGTGCACAAGATTTGTGAAGTGGAGGCTTAGACTAATCATAAATCAATAAATCTGTGCCTGCTATACATAAGGTGATTCCCACATTCAGAGCCCTACCTAGGCCAGAAAAGGAAGGTGTTTGCAGACATAGTTTTAGCAATCCTTCTCTGCTTGTGGCTCAGGGAGTTGCTCTTTCCCCAGTCTGATGAGTTGCAGAGGAGTCCTACTTACTGTTTGCATGCCTTTTAATTAGTAATCCATAAGGCGTGAACCTTAACTATGCTAGAGTTTACATGATCATGGATGAATGAACATCCTGCCAAGATAACTTTTGAGAGGTGGCAGAACGTAATGACCTGTAGTAGTATCTGATACGTTCAGAAATGTTCTAGATTTCACTGTTTCTAATCCACTTGTGATTATTTTCATCATGTGGAAATATCACATTCTGCAAACTTGATCACTTTTTGCATAAGATGAGCTTTTCTTTTACTTTATTGAGGTTTAATTATGTGCAATCAATTATATATACACAGTGTGTGACCAGATGCATCTTGACATATGCCTGCATCCATAGAGCCGCTGCCACAGTCAAAATAATGCCATGCTCATCAGTGCCAAAGGTTTGTCTGATGGCTATGGGATCAATGCTTTCTTTATTTCCACTTAAGATGACTTTTTTTTTTTTGTCTTTTTTAGACCGGGTCTCCCTGTAGCCCCAGCTGT
>NW_008351881.1:7367746-7401855 GCF_000622305.1 Nannospalax galili | reverse complement strand
GGTCTCCCTGTAGCCCCAGCTGTCCTAGAACTCACTATGTAGACCAGGCTGGCCTTGAACTCACAGAGATCAGCCTGCCTCTGCCTCCCAAGTGCTAGGATTAAAGGCGTGTGCCACCATGCCTGGCTCAAGATGACTTTATTTAAAAAAAAAAAAAAAACTTGTACTTTATGTGTCTGAGTGTATTGCCTGCATGTATGTAAGTGCACCCATATCATGCAGTGCCCGTGGAGGTCAATAGAGGGCATCAGATCCCCTGGAACTGGGGTTAGGATGGTTGTTAGCTGCCATGTGGATACTGGGAATTCTGCAAGAACAGTCAGTGCTCTTAACTGCTGAGCCAGCTCTCCAGCCCTCAGATAACTTCTGACCTGTTTCCATCACAATATATTTGTTTATATCACTATAATTACATATATATATACACATACACACATATATACACACATATATAAAACAAAACATGTTCACTCTTAATTTTATTTTAATTATTATTAATGTGTGTGTGTGTGCGTGTGTGCGTGTGTGTGTGTGTGTGTGTGTGTGTGTGTGTGTGTGTGTGATACAGAGGGCGAGGACAGAAAGGTATGTTCTGTTGGACTCAGGTCATCAGGCTTATGTGGCAAACACCTTTCCCCACTGAGCCATCTCTCAGACCCAACATATGTTTATTCTTGTGTGGCTCCTTTAACTCAGCATAATCATCTTGACATTTACTCACGTGGTTGCCTCACATGGGTTCATTCCTTTTGCTTGCTGAGCAGCATTTCACTGTTTGTGGATATGCTGTACAGCATGGGAAGGAGAGGTTGATGTTGGTCTGTTTTTTAGAGCTGTCTACTTGATCCTGCACCGTTTGTTTGCAGACGCTTTTGCTCTTCAGGGATTGCCCAGCCATCCCTATCAAATGTCAGTCACCATACAAATGCATGACTGTTGACGGTCCATCTCATTGACCTGTGTATCTCTCTTTTGCCAACATTTGTCTTGATTATTTATTGTAATTTCAGAATAAGTTTCTACAATGTGTTTTGTAAGATCATTTTTAATCCTTTTTATTTTCTTATGCATTTTAGAAAGAACTTATCAGATTGTAAGTAGTAAAACTTAAAACTATTTAAAAGCCTGCTAAAGTTTTATTTGAGAGTGGTGGAATTTGAAGATGGGTCCTTCTGAGTATCTAGAAAATAATACTCTTTAGCTATACTGTGTAAAGTCTAGCTATCCTGTACCATTTATATCCTGGGCAAAGCCTAGCTAGCCTGTGCCCTTTATGTCCTGAGTAAAATCTAGGTATCCTATACCCTTTATATCCTGGGTAAAGTCTAGCTATCCTATACTCTTTATTTCTGGGTAAAATCTAGCTATCCTATACTCTTTATTCCTGGGTAAAGTCTAGCTATCCTGTACCCTTTAGATCCTGGGTAAAATCTAGCTATCCTCTACTCTTTATATCCTGTGTAAAGTCTAGCTATCCTATACCCTTTAGGTATCCTGGGTAAAGTCTAGCTCTCTTGTACCCTTATCCTGTGTAAAGTCTAGCTCCTATACTGTTTATATCCTGGACAAAGTCTATCTATTCCCTACTCTTTATATTTTGTGTAAAGTCTAGGTATCCTATATTCTTTTATCCTGGGTAAAGTCTAGGTATCCTTTACTCTTTATATCCTGTGTAAAGTCTAGCTATCTTATACTCTTTTATCCTGGGTACAGTCTAGCTATCCTATAGTCTTTATATCCTGGGTGAAGTCTAGCTATTCTGTACTTTTTAGCTGTCCTGTGTAAAGTCTAACTATCCTGTACCCTTTAGCTATCCTGGGTGAAGTCTGCATTACAGGCTAGCTTTGGATTCAGCTTCTCATGGCTTCTTACTAAAACTTCCATAAAGATATGTAAAATGTTCAAAATTTTTCCAGCTATGCTAAGCTGAGACCAAAGGATGGCCTCTTGCTTGACTTGTGGAAGCTTATTTCATAACCATGTAACTAGTGTGTGTAGGCTGAATTTAAAAATCGGCGTTTTTCAATATTTTTTTTATCTCCTAAGAGATCATAGTGTTGGTTCCATGAGAAAGTACAGACAGGTTAGTCTGAGTCTACCCTACAGTCATCTGCTGGGTACAGAGATTTTTCTGTACTGTTATAAAGGGCTATAAAGCTAGAGATCAATAGGGTTAGGAAATGGAGGATGGGGGTGGGGAGTAGAGGAAGCTCTCAAGCAGTCTGATCCAGTTCTCTAAGGTATGTCCTCCAGGTATCCCCTCTTCAGTCTAACTAACTTATCCCTGAAGATGCAGCCCTGTAAACTTGGTCCCATTTGCCCTTGTAATCCTCCATTCCTTTTTGCAACCATTCTCATGATAGAATATGACCCATCTAAGGGGCAGGAAGAGGGAGAGAAAATTCAACTCTAGAGTGGCGGCCCAGGAGCTGTGCTTGGCAACTTTGATGAGTGCTCTTACCAGTAATATATTACTGCCTTTGTCAGTAATCACAAATTATTTGATAAATTACTTGTTTAGTTAGTTAAGTATAAAATTAAGTCTGCAAGTATCCTAATGTATTTTCTTATTTAATCATCATCCTAAATCTATGAATTCAGTTCTTTTGGGGTGCTAAAAAGTTGATATATTAAAGTCGTCCTCAATAATAACACTTGACAAAATGGGCAAATTTGCATTTAGGGCTGAGGTAGGATTGACTGTCAAGTACTTGGCATATAGCTTGGTGTGTGATTAACACTCAGTAAGTGGTAACTACTAGTGTTTGCATCTTCATCATCATTATTGTTATTATTTTTATAAAGTCAGGTAATCTTCGTAGAGTCACTGGCTGGTAAAAAAGGCTCTAGCTTCAGTTCTGTCAGTTCGGCAGCCCTCGCACTCAACCAATGTGATGTGTTCTACTTATGCAACCAATAGAAAGACCTATTTTTTTCTGATTCCAAACCCAAAGTCTGGATGAATTTAAATGAAAACAGCCATACCCATGATGAGAAAACAGCGGGAAGAAGAGAAAAGGACTGTTATTAGCATCCAGAAAAGCCTGTCTAAAAGTATGGAGAACTAGAACAGAATCAGAGAAAACAATTTGTTTATACAGAAGAAAGAACCTGTATGATAAATGACCCCCCCCAAATACAGCTTCAGTAAACATGGAACCATGTAAGAAAAACCAAAGTTATAAAAGTTGTTTTCATACAATTAAAATCTTCAACAAAGAAGTGAGACGGTGGAGCTATTAATGGAGAGAACAAACTCAAGTTATTTGTGCAAGTGTAGAAGAGACAGAAGATTTCAAAATGAGAAAAAGATTGCTGATAGAAGATGAGAAAACTCCATATTGATTTATGTCATCTTTGTAGAAAAATCAGAGCATTTAGGAGAAAACAGAATCGAAGCTAAATGAAGAAAATTTGCAGCAGCTAAAAATGATCTAAATACATAGATCAAAAAAGATAACTATATCCAGTGCAGTCACGAAAAAGGATCAGTGACTAAATATATTCTGTTGAAATGCTTGTATTTTGTAAATGAAGGAGAAAGTCTTCTGATCATCCTAGAATAAAAAGAAGTTATCTGTGTTTTTCTTTTTTTCGACATTAAATGCTAGAAGGTAGTCAGGGGATATTTCAGTTTATGAGAAGAAAACTTGTCCATTGCAGAAATTTTACTTCCGATGCAGTAGAATTGTATTCTTTATTATTTTTCTCAAAAGCAAAATCCCTTATTTTCTTTATGACAGTTTATTTATTTATTTATTTTTTGAAAACCTGTTGTAGTTGACAAAGTGATAACTCAGAATGTTTGGTGAAAGAATCGGGGAAGTATAATCCTAAACATAGATATGCAAGTATGAATATAGATCAGCCATTGGGCTGGTATCAGGCAGAATAGCTCAGTAATTACTGTAAATAGTATTGTAAACATAAATACTGACATAAAGATTATTACCAAATGTAAGAACATATTCACCATTATCTTGGTTACGAATTCCAAGTTACACACTTAAAAATTGTAGCAAAAAGCTCGGCATGGTGGTGCACGCCTTTAATCCCAGCACTCTGGAGGCAGAGGCAGGCAAATCTCTGTGAATTCAAGGCCAGCCTGGTCTACATAGTGAGTTCCAGGACAGCTGGGGCTACAGGGAGACCCGGTCTCAAAAAGACCAAAAAAAAAAAAAAAACAACCAAAAATTGTGGCAAAAATAGACACATAAAATATACCATCTTAACCATTTTTCAAGAATACAATTCACTAGTGGCAAATATATTCACATTATTGTATAATCGATCTCCAGAACTTTTTAATTTTGCAAAGCTATTCTCTATACCCATTAAACAACTCCCAGTTTCTCTCACTCCCTAGCCCCTGACAACCATTCTACCTTTTTAAGTCAGTCTTACTGCTCTATATAACTCCCGTAAGTGAGGTCATACAATGTTTGTCCTTTTGTAATTGTGTTATTTCCAGATTTCGTTTTTTAGAAACTGAAGACAGTAGGAGGCAGGGGAGGCTCAGGAGGAGTGGCAGGCTTTGTTTCTACTGGATTTTGCTGGTCTTTGTTGTTAGCTTCATCACTGTTTATGCCTAGAGTTTTGTTTGTTTGTTTGTTTGTTTGTTTTTTTGTTTTGTGAACCAGCCTTTTGTTGTCAAGTGGATTGTCAGTTTCTTGATGTGGTCCTGTGTTTGTTTACCCCTTACCACAAGGATAAGTTTTCTGATAATGGAGTACACTCATTCATGGGATAAACTTTAATGACAATGCTCTACCGTTCCCTTGACAGCATTACTATATCCAGTTTGAGGGTATTTTACTTTAGGGTTCATGAAGTTACATTTATATGTGTCCTTGATTTGTTTGTTTGTTTTAGTTGCTTACTTTGTTTTGATGAAGGCTACAAGTCTAAGAACCCATGTCTTGCTGGTCTCAGAAAGGATCATAAGGGAACATTAATATTCAGGAAGCTTCTCATCATTTTTTAGACTGAGATAGAGGAAATGACATTGAAACTTAAAATTGAGCTGTGGGGACTGGAGAGATGCCTCAGTGGTTAAGAGCACTGGCTGCTCTTGCAGAGGACCTGGGTTCTATTCCTAGCACCCACATGGTGATTAACAGCTGTTCTTAAACAGTTCCAGTGGAATCCGACACCCTCTTCTGACCTCTGCAGCATTGCACAACATGGATGTAACTTACATAGTGCAGTCAATATGCTCACATACACAAAATAAAAATAACATACTTTTTAAATTCAGCCATGTCCCCATCTGGAGCTGATGTTGTTTAAGGTGTTGAGTAGCTTTTCTGCTCTGTTCTAGGGTAGCCTCACTTTGAAGTCGTCCTGAATCACCTGTAGATCTTTTTAAGCCACAGACTCTCTCATTTCCAGGGCAAGGAGAGCCGGTCATTTTGCAGTACTCTGAGCTCTAGCATACACCAGGGCTTTGCATTCCGCCGTTTGGGTCATTGCGGGCGTAGTGGTTCCCAAACTGCTACACATTTGAATCCCCTGCAGGGAATGTAAAATTCCATGTCCAGGTCTGACCCCAAAGGAATTAGGTCAGAACAATTGGGGGTGGAATCCATGCATTAGTTGGTTTTAACCCCAGGTGATTCCAATGTTGAGCAGATTTTGGGAAACACTGCACTAGGATAATTGGTCTATTTCAGGTTTTCTACTTCTTTGCAATTTTGGTTACTTTTATTTTGCCAAGTAATTGCCCATGTAGGTTTTCAAAGCTGTGGTCAGATGTGTGTGCCCCGCGTTCCTCTCAGTTCTGCTGTGCTGGTCTGTGCTCATGGCCTTTCCGTGTGCTTTTTGCTTTCTCCTGATCAGCCTTGCAGTGGCTTTTCTGTTATTTTCAAGGAATTCTTTTTTCTCTGTTTATTCTTTCAGATCTGTCAATTCAGCTTTATCTTGATTTTCATAATTTTTCAGAGATCAGCTCTTGGTTCTTAGAGCTGGCCTCATTGTCAGCAGCTTTATTAGTCTCAGTGTGGTTTGCCTAGTCCTCTGGCGCATCGTCAGACTCCTGTACCACGTGAGTTCCGGATGCACCTGTCCTTACGTCTTTGTCCACCAGTTCAGCAGAGCTCATGGAAGTGCTATGAAATTCCATTAAAAGTGCTTCTTGCTCTGATGGCAAATAGTTATTTGCTCTTTTCTTGCCATTGCGCCTTACGTAGTTTGTCATTTCTCTTTTGGTTTTCACTGTAGTTCATTGTTTATTTCTTAATTCTAAGGTATTTTAGAACATTTACTCATTTTTTATTTACTATGAATTTTATTTCCAAAAAATGAGACAATATGGCCTAAGAAGCCGCTATTTTTTAGTATTTGCACAAGTTATCACTTTAGTGGAAGCCTTGATAGATTTGTTTTAAAGTTCCATGGGTACATCAATATAGTAAAATGTATACTTGCATGATATATTTTGTCTAATAGTTATGTTAATTTATTTTAAAACATTAAATTCTCACTGATTTCTGATGCCTGTGATGATTTTTTTTGGTCTTTTTGAGACAGGGTCTCCCTGTAGCCCCAGTTGTCCTGGAACTCACTGTGTAGACCAGGATGGCCTTGAACTCAGAGAGCTGCCTGCCTCTGCCTCTGCCTCCCGAGTGCTGGGATTAAAGGCGTGCGCCACCACACCCGGCTGATGATTATATTTTTATCCACTCTGTATTTCAGTAGTTTTTGCTTTATGTATTTTTCCAATTTTGCTTTGTTCATGTGGTTTGTGATCTGTTCCCTTACGTTTCTTGTAATTATCAATATTCTTGATTTCATTCCTTCTTTATTTTTAATACCTTGATTACTTTTCTGTTCCACCATGTTTTGTTTTCTGTTTGCTAATTTCGAAGTTCTGCCTTCTCTTCCCTTGCTCTTAAAATTAAATGTCTGTGTCTTTACTACTACTTGAAAATAATATTCAGTTTTTATACTGACTCATGGGTGCTGTGATCATCTGTGTTTATTTATTTTTAGAATTTTATTTTCAAGTAATACAATTTGTGTTTGTGTGTGTGTGTGTGGTCCTGCATCATGGTGTGTGTCGAGGTCAGACACCCTTCCACAATGGGTTCTGGGACTTGATCTTGGGTTGTCTGGCTTTTGCAATAAGTGCTTTACGCATTGAGCCATCTCACAGGCCCTCATCTGTCTTTCAGAGAAGAGAAGTGTGAAGTGCAGGGGACCTGCCTTAGCATTTTATAGTAAGTAGTCGGATTCACCTTTGAAATACTAAGCTCTCGTGTATTTACAAAGAGCCATGTCTTCTACATCTTTAGATAAGAGAAAAAGTATGCACAGAATTTCATTAAACCATAAAGGTTAGTTTATTAGTATTCTTTGAAATACCTGTCTTAATGAGTTTGAAAGTCGGAAGAGGTAAAGAATTTCTTGGAGTGGGGCCAGAGAGATGGCCCAGTGGTTAAGAGCACTGACTGCTCTTGAGAGGTTTGATTCCCAGCACCCACATGATGGCTAAAAACTGTCTATAACTCCAGTTCCAGAGGATCCAACACCCTCCTCTGACCTCCGTGGGCATTGCATGAAAATAAAAATAACAAATAAAATATTTTTTAAAAGAGTTTCTTGGAGTGTATATTAAATTATATATTTAATTTTTGGCTCCTCATTACTTCAATCCCTATCAGAGACTCACAATTCATATTAAAGGATAAACTTAATTCTATATTAATATTACCAGGGTAGAGACATAGCTCAGTGCTGCAACACTCACCTATCTTGCACAAGACCCTGGGTTTGATTTTCAGTACCACATCAAAATTAATATTTGGATGTTAGAATATTAATTTTGGTTATAATCTATGATTCAGTTTCTGTGAAAAGAATCGTCATCTTTGTAATGATTTATAATTTCATTTCATAATCACAATTTCTGGCATAACCATGGGAAATTCAAATCAAGTGAGAAGATAAGGATAGAACTAAGATTTTATTTATATATATATATGCACACATATATGTATATATACACACATATACATATAATTCTGGATGTACAAAATCGTCTCAGATCTAGGAAATACGAGTAAATATTCTTAAATAGTTCTGCATTGTCTGAGAAATTGAATCAGATTGGCAGAAGATGATTTCTCAGTGAGAGTTTATGAAGCTGTGCTTTGTTTCATTCAGAGCGTAAGAAACAATGGATTGTGGTCCAGTCTATTACTGGTTTATTTACATAACTTGGCTGTGATAATTTCACATGTACAAAATTCCTTCAAAATATTTCCAAATGCCTATAGAAAATTTAGAAGAAATAGGTTCATCAGTAAATTAAAAGAACTGTCTTCCAGGATGAACACAGATAGTCTATAAATCAAATCTTAAAAATGTACCGATGAATGGTGTAAGGGAAAAATGGATATCTTTTAATGATTTGATAATAGCTAAAAGCTGTTACTAGCCAAGAAAATTTAAAAAACTGAGAAATTAAGAACACATGAATATTTTTTCAAATGACAAGAAAAAATCAATAAATTGTTTTTAAACATGGCACTGTAGAGGCAATATTCAGAATTAAATATTTTTGCTAGTACAATCCTGTTTCACATATTAAAATATTTTGATTAATTCTTTGAAAATTTCATTCAATGTAGTTTTTGATCAAATTCACTCCCATCTCCTCCACCTAACTCCTTGTGGATCCATCCCTGGATCCACCCCCCCCACCACCACCATACACACACTTCTTATCCTCTATTTGTTTTTAAATCCACCAAGTCCAGTTTGTGCTGTGCCTATTCTCCTGGGTGTGGAGTGTGGTGGAATTACCAGGAACCACAGTCTTAAGGAAAACTGATTCTTCCTCCTCCAGAAGCCACCCACTCTCCACAGCTCCTCAGTTAGGGGCAGAGCTTGTGAACCCTTTCCCACTCCATGCTAGGATGTTGACTGGCTTGATCTTGTGCAGGTCTTGTTCAGGGAGCCACAGCTGTTGTGAGTTCATCACGGCAGTAGTCCCGTGAGGTCCAGAAGACATGGTTTCACTCTGGTCCTCCTCACCCTCAACTAACATCTGGCTCTTATATAATCTTTCTTCCCCATCTTCATGGATGGGCCCATTTGTGGAGAGCCTTCCACAGTCATTTACTCTCTGGACTTTGACAATTTGTGAGTTTCTGAATAACCACCATCCACTGCACAAAGAAACTTCTCTGATAAGATCTGAGCACTGTACTGATCCTATTTTCCTTTTTTAAAGATAGATGCTCACTCTGTAGCCCTGGCTGACCTGGAATTCACTATGTATACCAGGCTGGCCTTAAACTCAGAGATTCACCTGCATCTGCCTCCCAAACGCTGGGATTAAACTTGCACCAAGATACCTGACCTATTTTATATATTTTTAATGTTGTTTTTTTCAAATCGGTGTTTTTTCCTTTTTAAAGAACTATTTTTCAAAATCCTTTACAAACAAATAATACATGCACGTCTCGAAAAAAAAATCCAATTTTATCTTGTTAATGCAAATTATAGCATGACTGCTCTGACATCTCTCCTTGAGGAGCTCTCATAGTTAAGACAGTGGTTTCTAGGATGCCAAGCAGATTGGTGGCAAGCTTGAGGCCTGCCCTGCAGTCTCCTTCATGGAAAGCAGCTGGATAGCATCTACCATGAGTTGTGAGTGTATGTCCTTTGACCTAGCAATCCTACTTCTGGGAACTCCAGCAGAAGGAAATCATGGGAATTGCTGACAGAGATTTGTGTATGAGCATATCAGTGGTGGTATTGTTTATAGTATTTGTTAAAAATGGGAAATAACCTAAAATACCAGGCAGTATGAGATTGGTCAGATAGACAGTACCTTAAAGTATGCAGTATGGGCCTATAGACCATGCTTCTCAAAGACTGAAGGGAGAGACAGGACACTGGAAGGAAATATCACAATGCGGATTTGTTTAAATAAAATTTGTTTTAATATTATAAATCTACATATTTATACCTATTAGATAAGCAGGAAGGAAATTCTAAAAAAAGTATTAAAATATACTCATGGCACTGCAGATTGTGTAAATGCTGGAACATTCCTAACTCCTGGTCACTTCAATCTCAGGCGTCATTTTGAAAGATAAACTTAATTCTAAGTGTTGGAATGTTATCATGGCTATAGACTGAGATTCATGATCCCTTCCTGGCTTCAACCATGCTTGGTTCTGATCAGCTGGGAGGCGAAAGGTAGAGCTGTGTATGTCACATCACTTCTAGAAAATCTGCAGTGACTTTGTTGCAGGATCTGATGTTGAGACTGCCAAAGAGTCACTCTGCTCTGATAACCCCGCCCCACCTTCCCGTGGCATCCATAACTGAGAGCAAAGTCATATTTCTCACTTTGTGGAAGGAGAGAAATTATTAGAATCAAGGGTAGGAAGATGTGGGGGTGGGGGGATGTCTTACACCATCTGTTTTTCTTTCTGTGAACAGCGCAGGAACACTAGCGTACGGGAACAGCCAGGGAAGAAGCGGAACCTAGGGTTGCTAGGGACTTGCGAACACCTTTTGGCATTTGTTTTAATCCATAGTGAGTCTTCCATGTCCTATGGTGGTGTTTAGGACCACGAGGAAACTTTCCACCTCTGGAAATAGAAATTTCTTCATCTGCAAATGGCAATAATACTGTCATATCTCATAGGTTAACTGTGGACTTTTCATGAATTTGTGGCTCTGAAGGTTTTAGCATAGTAGCTGGGTGTTTGTTAACATTAATATTGGCAGCCTTACATTTCTTTTAGGACTTTTCTCACTGGATGGATGACAGATCTGTTCATTCAGCCAAAAAACAGGTCCCGGAACTACTCAGAAGTCTAATCTACATCTACATTAACAGTTCTTCAAATACTTGAAGACAAGCTTTCATGAATTTAATAACTGCTTTCCCTGTGGCTTTTTTTTTTTAATCTCAAGAATAGAACACAGTAAACCATAAAAATGAGTGTTATCATTCTTCCTTTGGATTTTCTATGTAAATGTTGTTTAACATTCAAATGGTGCTGATTATAATTTGAGATATTAACAGTTAGATATGCCATTGTGTCCTTCTGTATTGTTTGTAAAGGAGGTTAAACACTATATTAACTTCTGAGTAGTGATTTACTGTTGCTTTTGTTAGAGACAAGTAAAAAAAGAAGTAAAATAATATAATTTGATATTGCCTTTGAGACTTTTCAGTTTGCAGAGCTCTTTATTTCCCACTCAATTTTTTTTTTCTTAAAGAGCTTACACGTAGTATAAACATAGCATCGCACAAACCCAGTGTTGTTCTTTTTTCCTGACTTACGCTGTTGTATGATATTGCTCTGTAACCATTAAGCAGCTGCTCTGCCTCAAAGACATGAGCATTTCTTTTGGTACATGAAGGGAATTTGCTCTCTGAATCTCTCCAAACTGCTTTAGGCGCTCTAGCCTTTGCTTTAGCGATTGAGATCACAGTGGTCTATGTAACATGTGAAAACCATGTCTCTGAAAGTCTCTGTAGCCTGGAGGTTTACAAGAGGTTTTATAATAGCACCAGTACCCTGTGTTTTGCTGAGTTTCAGACTCTATACTCTTGTGGGGTTCTGGACCCACTTCCCAGTTATTTGCCTAGAGCTCTCAAGAATGGTTTCCTATATACTTGAACAAGCACTACTAAGTTGTCCAAGAACTGTGTCATCCAGTAATTCTTTCTTTTCTGTGTCCCCTAATATTTGTCTCTTGCAAAGGTTATACTATATGCAGAGATGCACAAGGTCTCACCACAAAAGCCAACTACCGCTTGACTGTTTCCCACACACCACCAGCCTCTTGGCTCATTGCCAGTGGGAACTATTGATGCTCTTCAGGACTCCTCCCTTCACTCACATCCTTCTATGCTCAAAACAGGAGCAGAGCCCAGTGGGTCCTATAGGGTTCCTTTTTTATCAAGTGGGCCCCAATATATTTTCAATACTTTTCATAGTTGTAGAAAAACAGTTTTCCATGTAGATTTCAATTTCATATCACTGGTAAAGAACTTAGCTTGTGTTTGACAACCCGTCTTCCTGCATAAAATTAGCCTTGAGATTGTTCATCCCCCACTTGTCATCTGCCTCATAGTGTTCCCCATACTATCCATGTTAATGTTTGTGATTTTGTTGACTACTCATGGCTATAAAGAGGAAATGAACTTAAGATGCTATCTATATATGGAGATGATATGTATTACGTGCGATATAATTCATGTAACCATCTTGAAATGGTCCACAATCATTCACTCCATCAATTTTCAAATTTTAATTTACCTTTATTTGTGTGTGTGTGTGTGTGTGTGTGTGTGTGTGTGTGTGAATGTGTACGCATGCCTGGCATGGTTAGAGAACAGCTTGCCAAAATGAGTTCTGTCTTTCTACTATTAGGTCCTGAGGATGGAATTCATGTTGTCAGACTTGACAGCATGTGACTTTACGCAGTGAGCCATGTCACTGGCCCTCATTCATCAATTTATTTTACAAGGATTTTTGTTCTGCTATTTGAATTCTTTGTATCATATGTTCCAAATTACACATTAGTACACAACAAAAATAAGACTATAATTTGACCCCAATTGATATTTTCCTCATTCTACTCCACAGTCCAACCTTTTGACATTTCCATATACTGTCATCCACAAATGTGTTGAGCCACATTCAGAGCTGTTCTGGGACACATGGGACCTGTGGCCTGCAGATTGGAAATGCCTGCAATGAACCACTCAGCGAACAAGTTCTAGGGAGTGACAGGGGTCAGTATAGTTATCCTTCGATCTTAAACCAGCCATAATCACCTTGTTATAAGATTTCCAAGATGTTAATTTAGGACCTTGTTTTTAAAAAGTTGAATTTTAGGGGCTGGAGAGATGGCTCAGCGGTTAAGAGCACTGACTGCTCTTGCAGAAGACCCGGTTTCGATTCCCAGCACCCACATGGTGGCTATGAACCGTCCTTAACTCCAGTTCCAGGGGAATCCGAAGCCCTTTTCTGACCTCTGCGGCATCGCACGACACAGGTGCACTCACATACATTCAGGCAATACATTCACACACGTAAAAATAATAAATAAAATTTTTTTTTTAAAGTTGAATTTTAAAATGCTGTACCATGTTCATTTAGAAGTGTCTATATATAGAGGATGAGTCAGTTTCTGAGGGAGATAGAGAGAGAAACAAAACCCAGTCACTCCCTAAATAAAGAAACTGGTAATCCAGCAAGGAATTTAATGCTTGAAAACAAATATCCTAGAAAATCTGAATGTGTAAAGTGTGAAATTAGTACTAAGTAGGTGTGATGTGAGTACAGGGCAAAGGTGCTGTGTCTGGCTGGCCCCATGAGGCGCCAGAAAAGAAGAGGGTAGGGAAGTGGTTTACCGTTGAGCAGGACATTGAAGGACAAAGAGGCTCTTCCCACCAGGGTGAGCTCCGGAAGAAAGAAAAACTGCAGGCTATAGAAATGGTTAATAACTGACGATTTTCTGTTTAGAGAATTGATTAAGTTTATCATATATAAGATAAATACAAGCAAGCTGGTCTTTAAACCCCAAAATAACAACAACAACAAAAGCCAGAATAAATTAAAGTCACCTAGATGGAGGCGTCTATCCCCAGCAGCCCCTTCATGTGTTCCTTACTATGCTGATTACACAGACTTTTTTTCGGTGATCGCTAAAATGAACTCAAGTGGGTGAAAAATTAATTGCTCAAGACATTTCTTAAAATAAGTATATCAACTAGGGACATTTTGTTTTTCTCTTTAAAATGTGTACCCTCCCCCATAGTGACCAAATTTGAGACCTAAGTACTCCTTTTCACTCTTTCTCTCATGCTTTTTCTAAAGAAGATGAGCAGGTTAGGTATGAAGCTATGTTCTGACATGCATAGCATATCACAGCAGTGTAGCATGTCACAGCAGTCAAACATAGGTGTCAGTGTGTGATGTTTCTCTTTTGCCCTATAGGTGGTTAAAAAGCAGTGTGGCTGGTAAATTTTGTAATGCTTTCCAAATTACATGAGGCTGTTGGGAGTTCCGTGTGCACAGTTCAGTGCATGACTGCTTGTAGCTCTTTTGGAGAATCTTAATTTGTTGCTCACATTTAACAAGTGCTTGCCATCGTTGGAGCAGAGCATCTCTGTGTGACGTAGGCCTGCCTCATACTTGCAGTGACACCTCCTGCGTGCTGGGATTCTCCATTATGTAATATTTCTAGCTTACCTAGTATGATCATTTGAAAGTTGATTTTTAAAAAACCTCTTATATGTAGATGAGGAAGCCGAAACACAACATTAGGCCCATTAACAGGACCAAGATTTCACAACTGGCAAGTGGTAGCCAGGATTCATAGTCCAGCTCTTGTCCTCATGGCTCTCTGTGGCTCAGCCACTAGTGTCTCATCTCTTGTGATAAATCTAATCCTGGGTCAGCTCCTAAGCTTTATGTGACATCTAGTCTAACTGCCAGCTCTTGAAATCTACGGCATTTTCCCCCTGGAAGACCTTTAGTTATGAGCATTTTCAGTCTTCTCACTCTCTCCCTGCGGCAGCACCGAGTAGCTGTTCACTGTCTTCTCACCTTCATCCCACTCTTGACATAAATGAGAGTTGTGAAGACGTTGCTGCTGCTAGTGGAGTCCCGGTCTCTGGTTCTGAACGTAGTCAGGTGTTCGACCAGACAGACCCGAGTTTCCTCAGTATCTGGAACTGTGGACCCTAGAGGCCTGGGTTCACTGTCATTTGCTGAATAAAGCTTCTAGTTCTTGAAATCAAGGAAGTCCAAGGAGCAGTAGGAAGGCAACCGAAATTATGCAAAGAAAATTAGAGATCCAAAGAATCGGATTTATGCAAAGAAGTCTTTGCTGTATGTACAAGTTTCCCTTTTCTGTTCTGAGTGACCCCGGAACAAGGGTGGGCATTCTGGTGGCAGCAGCTCACTTTTCTTTAATCAGAAAAGGATTTGTGAAAGGACAGTGGTTTTAAGAGATCTTTGAAGTATTTCCAACAAGGCGCTAATTGTGGTTGTGGGTTTCCTTTCCTTTCTTACTCTTTTTTTTTTTTGCATGGGTAGGTAAACTGTAGTCTCCCAGGTGTTCAATGGCAAAAGCACTTCAGGGTGTGTCCGTGACCTTCACTCTGCATATGTGGGCCACAGAAAACAAGATCCTAGCAATTGTACATTTGAAAGTACATTTTAAACCTTCACAGGCTATTTGGCATCTACGTTTCTTATTTTCAAAACAGATTCAGTGAAAATTTACAGGAGTTTTGCTTTTACCTGCCCTTGAAATAAGCAGTCTTGGTTTTTGTTATAATCTTTGGTCTAAAAGAGAACAAATTCTAGTGCTTAATTAGTATTTTTATTTCCGGCTTATGCTGATCTTTTCCCCTTTGATGTTTATTTTCAGGATACCTAGAAGACAGTTTTGTAAAATCTGGAGTCTTCAATGTGTCAGAACTTGTGAGGGTTTCCAGAAGTAAGTAAATTGTTTTCTTACTACTCAAGCACACAGAATGATATAAAATATTTTATATTTTGAACTTTAAATACAGTATGAAGAGTGACTGCATATTGGAATTAGAATTTTAAAATCTTAAAACTCAATGAAATCATAAGTGAATATTTTGTGTCTGATTTATAAAATATTTTCATCCGGTTCATCAGAGCTTTCTGTTTCACTAATTTTCAGGTTGTTCTCATTGGTCATCATTCAATTCTGTTCTCTCTGTGACCATAGATGGGCATTTATATCACAGGAAGTGTGATTAATTAAATGACTCTGTGTTGTTACAATAACCCACATAAGTTTCCTGTAGATAAGTGCCTTTTCATTTATAACATTTTGGTGGGGGTTGGAGATGTACAGGATTTACACACTCACATGCAGTGTGTAAAGGGGTCAGAAATTAACTTTGCAGATTGTGGCTGGATATAGATAGAAGGCATTGTTATCCCAAACAATGTCCAATTGTTTCAACTGACCACCTCACCTGAGGTACCATTCCTGAGGGGCTGGATTAGATTTTTCAGGGTAAGCTCACCTGGTTGGGGACTTAAGTAACACACACACACACACACACACACACACACACCCCTAAACTCCCCCCTCCCCCCAATTTTTTTTTCCACTGAATCTTGCTTTTTACTAGTGTGAAAAAAAATGTTCACAACGCAGACATAAATGCATTGATTAAGTGAAAGGAAGTGACTACTTTCTTCCTGGTCCTTCTCTGATCTGACCTGTTCACATCACTTTGAGTGGTGTTTTTTACTTGCTGTTTTGATAGAGAGTCTGGAATTGATGGTATCCAGATGATAAGGTGGCACTCCAGTCTCCATTTGTTTCCTACCCGGCATGATTTCTCAGCACTCCAGAGTCAGAGGCAGGAGGATTAGAAGTTAGAAGCCAGCTGCAGGACACAGCTAGATCCAGACTAGCCAAGGCTACATAGTAAGGCCCTGTCTCAAAAAATGAAACAAACAAACAAGCAACTGTGTTGCCTTTTGTATGTCAGCCACAGAGGCTTGAATGAGAATCATGACGAACTAAAGAGAACAGGGACAGTGAGCCGCATCAGCAGTGCTAGAGTCCTGCTCAGGACTTTTTTTCCAAGCTAGCAGGTAGCTCTCTTTTGAACCATAGCTTCTCAGTGAACTCAGATTTCTGACGTTTCTAGAACAAAAAGCCCATTTATCAGAGAATGGCAGATTTCAGAGTAGATGAAAATGTGAACAAAAGACTATAGTCATGGTTCGGACTTCTTAAGGACATCACAGGAAAGAAAAACCTAGAATGTACACCCCAGTAGGTCCAGGGTGTCTATGTGCTGTGCGAGAGGCTTCTGATGGTCTATTCCACCACCCGAGGCCACAGCCAGATGAAGATGTGATAGAAGAAGGCCTCCAACCGTGGTAACGTCTGCATTTTGATTTGGAAAGGAGATGCCTGGCTTGTTCACTGCTTTATTCCAGTAAGGAGAGGGCTCTTTGAAGTTCTTCCTTAACAGAAGGGCTGAGCTGTGATGCTGTGGGACATAGGACACAATTTCTTCCGCATGGACCTTTCTGAGTTCCATGTTGGATCTTCCTCTTTCCCATAAGAAGGGAAGTAGAGTCATCCATCAGAAAGGACTCATTTAGTGCCTCCTTAAAGGTACATTAAGCTAAGTGCTGTCAAAGAACCACTTTGGAACCTTCAAGAGTCCAAAATGGTATTTTGAAAAATTAGAAATTCAAACATGAAAAATAAGGTAAGAATATCTTTTTATAAGAGTTCAGAAACAAGGTAAATTTAGCACATTTCATTCATTCATTCTTAATTCATACTGTCCTTTCTTAGAGGTTTTTAAGTTATGTGTCATAACAAACATCACTGATTTGTAATTAGTACATTAATTATCCATATTCATTCCTTCGTTAATTTATTCAGCAAACATTTAATTTCTCCTCCATATGTAAATAGATGTTTCTGAGATGCTTGAGAAGTTCTATTCTCCCAAGTGTTTTAATATATTCACATAATCTTATTTACAAAATTGAACTACATTGTTTATGAACTAAGGGTTTGCTAAGTCAACATCAACTTCAGCACCAGCCTCATACTGTGACAGGTTCTAACTTCTTGAGGGTTCATGGCGTGTTGATGGTTCTGTCCTCCAGGGTTTTATTATCATGATGTACTAATGTGTGTGTTGACTTTAGCTAATAAAGCCCATCAGTTTTAGGATAGTGATCTCTCTGTTGAATGATATTATCTCCCTCTTAATAGTTGATTTAGGGACAGCCTTTGGAGTGAAGAGAGCAATAAGAATTCTTTGACACTTCATTTCTGAGAGGGTATCGGTACCTCGCAGGCATAGTCCGCAGCCTTCAATGTTCTGGAGCTCTCTCTCTGGGAGAGGTGTAAAGGCCAGTGTTTGCATGTGCCATAGCCTCTCTCTGAGGCTTTAGAAGCAGATCTGACAGGCTTGTTCATCACACACAGTTGCTAAGGAAATTATGTACTATTTTAAGTTGTTTTGGTCATGTTTATTAATAATCTATTTTCTGAAACCTCACATTTAATATCAGAATACATAGTAAATTTTTACAGTGTTTAGACAGGGTCACCAGGTAACCCTGTCTGACCTGAAACTCACTATGTAGACCACACTGGCCTCGAACTCACAGAAAAATATTTACCTGCCTTTGCCTCCTGAGTACTGATATTAAAAAGATTTGTACCACCATGCCTGTCCCTAAAGTTGGTTTTATTGTCCTTTCAGCATATATTATACCAAGCATATTTATGGCAAAGCAAACTGTGGGGACTGTTAAGCTAGATGTATCCAATAGAAATGTATAGAATCTTAATGGCTTTAGAAAAATATGTCTGAAAGGTACATCCTGTAAAGTTCTAGTCAACTTGAACTATACATTCTCTAGTAACTCAACTTTTTGAAGTGACCAGAACAAACAGAGTGTTTATCAGAGAAGGATATGCATCAACATATTCGAGACCTTAGGCAACTTACCTCTTATGAATAGAATTGTGACCAAAAGACTGTCATGGGTCATATATATGGGGCAGCACGGGAGGAGGTAACTGTCTGTAGTGGACAAGTTTCTGTTGTAGGAAGCAGATAAATTGTTCTTGTTCTCTGAGACCTTCACCTGCCTGCCGTTAACACATACCCTGATTCTGATCCACACAAAGCATGTTTCTAAAAATCAATTTTAAAATGTGTGGTTATTGTGGGATTTTTTTTTTACTTTATATTTTTTAAATATCTGGTATACCTCAAACCACAACAAACGTCAGTATACTTTAGCTCTCTAATTCATCAGATTTACACTTATCATAAAAAAACATTTTCTGTGCCAAAGGAGGCTTAATTATATTATGTAAAATGAACAATTTAACGGAAGGTAAGGACTCCAGAAGTTTGAAGCTGGGACTTTTCCTGTATATATGGATGTACTGTTTTTTGGTAGAGAGAGATAGTCTTTGCATGGTCCTTTGTTACTTCTCTATAGTAAAACATGTGCATCTTAATCATACTTTCTTAAAAACAGTTGAATTAATCTTGGCCTTGTTGCTAATTAAAATATAATTAAAACTGATAACAAATACACTTAAAATTTTATTAAAAATGCTACATAAAAACTTCTTGAAAACTTGCAGCTTTGGGATTTTTTTTTATGCCATTGGAGGCAGTTAGGAGAGGGAATATGTAAGGAGAACATGGGTTCTTAGCGTGGATTTCAAGGGCTCTAGAAATTTGTCTCCAAGTCCCCAGGACACTCTCAGGAGAGCTGCTAAAAGCCTGAAGGTAAAGAAATAGAAGCACAGTTTGGAGAGATAGATCAGTGGTTAGAAGAGCACTGTTGCTCTCTTGGAGGACCCAAGTTCAGTTTCCAGCAACCATGTCCAACAGCTCACAGCTGCCCCTAGCTCCAGATCCTGAGAGATCTGACTCCTCTGGCCTCCACAAGCACCTGCACTCACATGCACATATCCACACAAATAAACAAAATTTTAAAAAGAATGAAAAACCGGAAGCCGGCCTCCTGGCGCAGTGCCTTTTCCCCCAAGCTGCCTCGCCTTCCCTCGCATGTTTTCTCTGTCCTGGATTTCCTTCTATAGCAACACCTCTTTGGAGTAACCTTCCTTCCAAACCTGCTCATTCTCTGAAGTCCAGTGCCAGATACGGCTTCTCCATACACTTTCTTTTTTTTTTTTTACTATCAGTATTTGGTTTTCTCCATGCAAACCCTACAGAATGTATTGGTTATGTTGTTTGTTAAGGCAGGTTCATTGTAGTCAGTATACATTGCCCTGCTAGCTATGTGTTTTGCACAAGTGTTTTGCTTACCGGGCTTGCCACACAGTTTGTTTATTAAAGGTAGGTGTGTCTGAGACTACTTGGTATTCTTTGTAGCACCTGACAGTAATGGACATAGAAAATAGCTTTCCCTCCCTCCCTCCCTCCCTCCCTCTCTCTTCCCCACCCCCTGCTTTCCTCCCTCCTTCTCTCTTGCATTCTTGTATGGTATGTGTATGTGTTCTTAGGGTATGTGCACATACATATGTGCAGGGGTATGTGAGCATGCATGTGGAGGCCAGAGGTTAACGTGAAGCACCTTCCTCTGTTGCTGTCTCACTAAATTGGAGCTCATCTATTGACTAAACTGGCTGGTCAGCCCATCCTGTCCCAAGTTTGGGTTGCCCAGTATGCCACTGTGCCTTGCTTTGATGTGGGTGCTGGGGATCCAAACTTGGGTCCTGATGACTGTGCCGCAGGCTCTCTTCCCATTGAGCCTAGTCCTCCCCAGTTCCCAGTCAAAAGCTTTTCAAAGAATAAACTTTTAACAAACAGGTTCATTTCTCTGTATCAGCTTTTAGCACATTTTTTAAACTGTTCTGTCTTCACCAACCACTCTTCTGCAGAGAAGGAATTTGGGAGAGAAAGCAAAGAAAGAAGGGAGCTGACACTTGTTCAGCACGTGCTAGCCGTGGGCACGATGCTGGGCTGTTATGGCTCCTTCCGTTCATCCTCCAGATAATGGTATGCGTTAGGGGCTTGTTTCCATCTTATAGTCTAGAAAATTAAGACACATACCTTACAAGGGACAGAGGGGTTTGAACTAAAAATCTGTTTATATACTAAGGCTCTATTCTAACAACATACTGCCTCCCAGACTTTTTCAGTGTCTCTCAAAATAAAATATAAAAAGTTGAAAAGATTATGTAATCCACTGTACAAATATATCTGTATATATAAATAGATCTCAGTTCATAATGTATTGGCAGATTCAGAAAGATTATTTGGTTTGAAGACTTCTATCTTAAGATATAAAACTCTGGGAGCAGAGTTTAAATGGTTTTCAAAGTTATGGACTAAACTGTTCTTAAATAAAATATTGAGTGCTGTTACAAAGGGCATTCATACATAAAACCTAAATGTGTATTTGAAAAACACTTTGGCCTTTATTTAATATTCATGAACTTTACTCATACCTGCCTTATTTACTTTATCAAATTGTAAATACCATTTTTGTGTTTGTTTATATTTTGTTTTGTATGGCATTACTACACCAACATTACAATTACCACCTCTTAAATTTTGTTTTTAAAAGTAGGCCAGAACTCAGAGGACACTCATTCCCCCAGATAGCTCTTGAAACCATCTTTCTTACGGAGCTGTGCTGATGGCACTGTTGTATTGGAACTGTGTCCCTAGAACTGTGTCCTTGAGTCAGGCTCCACCCATAATTTTATTCAAAGTGGTTTCTCTAGCTTCAGTTGAGGGAAGTACAAACTTGGCTCCACCCCTTATCTTTAACAGACCATCCTGTCTTTTCGTCTCTAGTTCTAGAATATCTCATTCACCCAAGGTCCTTCCCAGTCTTCACTGTATGCCATGGAGATAGGTGTCTCTGTCTTTCAGTGCTTCGATATGTTAATTCCAAGCATATCC
This sequence comes from Nannospalax galili, assembly GCF_000622305.1. Lineage (NCBI taxonomy): Eukaryota > Metazoa > Chordata > Mammalia > Rodentia > Spalacidae > Nannospalax > Nannospalax galili. Next base: position 7,380,386 of record NW_008351881.1, on the reverse strand, counting down.
AAATTCATTCACTATCTTTTTGGATAGAGTACCAATTGAGGTACCCAGGAAACAAGATCAGATGCCCAGGTCACAAGACACAAGAGCACATGGTTTGGTTGGGGTTAATCAAAAGTCAGTGAGTTCAGATTACGTCTGTTTTATAAAAGACTTTAATCTTAGAGATTTTGTCTGAGACATGGCCTTGCTATGTACACTAGGCTAGCCTCAGACTTGCTATATAGTCCAGGCTGGCCTTGAGTTCTCTAGCCTCCTTTTCAGACTCCTGAGTGCTGGGATTATAGGTGTATGGCCAGACCTCGCTAAATATCATGATTTCTAAATCATTCTAATGTTAATGTAAAGACTAGTATAGAATAATAATCTTAGATATTTATTTTTGAAAGTCTTCTATATTTATTTATTCAACAATGATTTAATCCAGCGAAAAGCCACTTGTTTGATTTATTAATAGGAATCATATGTTCTGTTTTATCTAAGGCATCTACAGAGCAGAGAGGCAGCAGATGTAGTGACTTCTAACATGAGGAATTGAATGAGAAAGATTGAGGAGTATGAGCAGGTGAAGTGGTAGCCAGGGATCATAGTGTGAGTGCCTGTGATACCATACTGAATAGAGATCAGCATGAATGTCAATCCCAACATTTCTTTTTCATTTATGCCTCAGCACCCATAACCCAGGGAACTGGAGTCAACTTCCCAATTGGAGAAATCCCGAGTCAACCATATTATCATGACATGAACTCTGGTGTGAACCTTCAGAGGTCGCTGTCTTCTCCACCAAGCAGGTAAAGAGTCTGTTGCTGTTCCTGTTTTCACCCTTTGTACAGATTAGTGGTAGGTAGTTGGGCAGATAGTAAAAGGGAGAGGGAAATAAATACTTTGCTAATACAGACTTCTAATCTCTCCTGCTATTATTTTGATATCCTCAAGTTGAATGTAATTGCTATTCAAAGAACTTTTGAAAAATTTGGGGGGTAAAAATGAATTATGAAAATATATTAATAAGATTTTCATCTTGTATGAAATATTATAATTCGTCAAGCTAATCTTTGGACAACTTTAAAAAGCAGAGTTCCTTCAACATTGATCTAACTTTTACTGTAATCCACATCAACAATTGGGCTAACAAAACATGGAGGGGAGGAAAGTGTTATTTTCCTAACCTTAAAATTAAAGACCTTATTCTAGACTGAAATGTTCAGTTAATTGATGCTCTCTGACTATATTGAGTCTCCTGAGTACCATGAAGGTTCTGTCTGCTGCTTACCTTCATTGGTAAAGATCAAGAATGAGGTTCCCTTGCCTCTTACATCTCTGCTGACCGTTTCCTCTTCTCTTTTAACTAATTATAACTTTCATTCAAAATAAATACATATTATAGATGTGTTTTTTTAAATCTTGAGTTGTATCTTTTACATATGTGTTCCTATCTCATTTCCAGACCATTGAACATGCCCACAGACTAGTATAAGAAAGTATGTGAACTTCAAAGCAAAGCATGTATTTTATTATGTCAGTTTTTAAAATCAAAAGGTTGATTCTATAACATTTATAGTTTAACTGTATTTTCATATAATTAGGTTATATATCAAGACAATTGTGTTTATTATAACTGAAACTATCTTTGACATGTTGAGGTCTTAAAAGTGCTTTAAGTTTTCTAAATTTGCAATGTGAATGGTGGTTTTGAATTGTATGTTGGATCAGTATGTTGTCAGCCCTGATCTTTCCTAATGGACACTGTGTCAGATCCTGCGTCCCTCAGTCAGCAAAGCTTAAACACATTTCTCTGCTGCTGCTTATGAAAATAATTTCTCCTCTACTTTTTCACACTTTTGCTGACTCATAGATGGAAGGATTAGATTAAAAGGGAGTTAAAAATACTTATACGTTCTAAGTTTGGATACCTTTAGAAGAAACTAAGCCATGTTCATTTTTCTATGCTTATGAGTAGAAATTGTCATGCTTAGTCATGTGACTACTCCAGGAGTTGTCAGTCAAATATTAACCACAAGTTTACCCACAAATACACTGAGACATACACAGTCTTTCCAGATCTGGGAGCATAGTGCCCTGTTCCAAGGCCCGCCTTCCTGGAGGACTGCTCTGCTAACCTGCCCTAGGCAATTCACTGAATTTCTCCAAATTTGTCTCCCTATTTGTTAAAAATGAGGGACTGGTGTATGCATGTACTTTCTGAGGTAACTTTCAGCTCCAAAATTCTGTGGCATATTTATTAACAGTACATAGAGTTAATTCTAGGTATTATTGTTGTTATGCACCAGTTACAGGTACAAATAAGAATTTCATAAGTAGAAAAAGTATTCACCTTCATAGTCATATTAGCCTGTTTAGCAGAGTGTTGGTGAAAGCGTTTTAAAGTACTGTTCCCAGTGAAAGCACCCTGTCATAAAATACTCTTTAATCTTTGCTGTAGATACTAACTTTTCTAACAATAAATACGAGTCATTTTTTTTCATTCAAAGTATCTTTCTAAAAATATGCCGTTTGACTTAATTTGGCAATAATCATTTTTCATGGTTGATCTTAAGAATTAAGGACCAATATCCTGAATTTTTAGGGAATAATTATAAGGTTAACACTAACAAGATTTAATAGGTATCTTCTAATACCAGTCATTTAGCTAAGAGCTTTATAGTTATTAGCTCACTTCATCTCCTTAACTAACCTCTTTGAGTGTGGTTTTATTATTTCCATCTTACAGATGAGTAACTGAGTTTGGAAGGTTAAGGAGCTTGCTGTTAAGGAAAGCTTCTGACAAAATAGCTAGAATGAACGCAGGGTAAAGGTAGGCATAGGGATAAGATGATGAGAGTGCTGTATACAGCTAAAAAGCTTTGCTGTTCGTGCAGATGTGGATGCTCACGTTGCTTTCAAACTGCCTCTTTTACTTGTATTTGTGTAAATTTCCACAGTAAGAATCCTTTCAAGTCATTTTTAAATAAATGCTGCACATCTTCCAAGAAGTCCCATTAATATAACTATTGTCATATTTTAACAGCAAAAGACCTAAAACTATATCCATAGATGAAAATATGGAACCAAGCCCTACAGGAGACTTTTATCCCTCTCCGAATTCACCAGCTGCTGGAAGTCGAACATGGCATGAGAGAGATCAAGGTGGGTAACAGGGAGATGCTTCCCAGGGACGCCAACATACAGCACTGCTTAGTTCTTAAGCTTTGCTTAATTAGAACTTCCTGAGGTACCAGTATGGATCAAACTTGAAATGTCTTCAATAAATTACTTGACGATCACATTTTAAGATACTGTGTCAAATGTTATCAAATTACAAAAGTCCTGTCTTACTATATTTTTATTTTCAGACAGAACAGGCTCCCAGAGCCACAGTTCTGTATGTGAGTGGTTTGGGCCTGTTGGCTGGCTTGCAGCAGAGCCAAAGTTCTGGCTCAGTGAGGTTGACTGCTCTTCTCTGTGAGGTTTCGGGCAGAGGCAAACTTCAGGCCATTGGCAGGTGCCAGGTGCTGAGCACTGTCATTTAGAGGATGCCTCGATTCCTTGTGGAAGCAGGTAGAGTGTAAATAAGAAAAGTGTACTGTAAGAAGCCGTGTCTAAGTCCACCTAGTTACACTTCCTACGTAAAACTGACTCCATTCTAGGACAGCTGTGAGGAACAAAAGGATTTTAAATAGGTATTATTTCTAGGCCATCAAAAAAGTTTATTAGTATTTTTTTTTAAGACTACAGCATACAGAAGTATTCAAAGAATGAAAAAAACTTGATTTAAAATTCAGATTTCCTTGTAAGCTAACAATCTCTTGTAGAATCACGTATGGACTTACTTTGCATTAAAATGTGTTATATCTTGAGATATGGGTCAAAGAACTTCCATGAAGTGTGCGATGTATGTGAACTCATTAGTATGCCTTTTAAAAAATTACCCTTTCTTGTTCTGCTTTCTAAATCTTACAGTATACCTACACACACATTTTTTTTCATAAACACATGAATACATTATAGGCTAGGCTCCATATATAAAGTAGAATGTGGTTTTTTTACTTTCTGAGATTGGGTGACTTTGCTTAATATTATACATTCTAGTGGCATCCATTTCCTGCAGATTTAGTGATTTCACTTTTCTTTGGAGCTGAATGATATTCCATTTTATAGATGTACAAGATCGTTATTATCCACTCATCTGTTTATGACAGCTGGGTAGTTCCATTTTCTTGCTGTAGTGAATAGAGCAGCAGTAAACATGGGGGCACACATATCTCTAAGGTAAAGTATGGCGTTTTCTGGGTATATGCCCAGGTGTGAGATAGTTGAATCATATGGTAGCTTTATTTTTAACTTTTTTTTTTGTCTTTTTGAGACAGGGTCTCCCTGTAGCCCCAGCTGTCCAGGAACTCACTATGTAGACCAGGCTGGCCTTGAACTCACAGAGATCTGCCTGCCTCTGCCTCCCCAGTGCTGGGATTAAAGGCATGCGCCACCACACCCAGCCCATTTTTAACTTTTTGAGGAACCTCTGGCATTTCCCTGATGACTGGGGATGTTGGACATTTTTTAAAATAGTTGTCAAATGTTTCTTTTTCTGAAAACTGTCTTTCTATTTGTTAGCCCCATTTGTTGGTTTGTAATTTTATTTCCTTGGTATTTAATTTTTTCAGGTCTTTAAAATTCTGGCATTATTTAAGTTTCCGAAGTCTGACTTGGTCTTTTTCTTTCTTGAGGTGGATTGGAGTTAATACATTGTTACCATGTATAATCTTGCCTTTCCCCATAATAAGGAGGTCATTGAAAGTATGGACATCAGCTAGCTACAATTTTTGTTGGTATGTGAACACATATATAAATAATATTTTATACCAGAACCATAAAATATATTTGTAAATTCATTTTAAATCAAAGTCTATATTTTAAATACTGTAAAAGAAGACACTCTTTCCTAATGGTTTTTAGCCAAGGACTTGAGTGTATGTCTGTGGGGTTGGATTGGGAAAGCTTAGTAGACAACTCAGGAGCATAACACAGTCAGTTCAGGATTCTTTCTTACTAAGAATTTTTATATTGAGTGACATGGGATTTGTAAGATAGTGAGACCACGTGGAGGAATTGAATTGAGTTAGTTGGATTACCTTTAGCATGTTGATTTTAATTAGTAAAGATGCAGGGGACAGAGGACAGACAGGGAACAAACCAAGCAGGGGCAGGTGCTAAGGCAGGGAAGCAGGACCAGAATGACCATGCTGACACTGCAAATGGGATAGGAAGTGAGGGGTGTGACTAAAGCCATTTTATGGAAGGACTGGAAAATCAGCTGGAGAATTGGGCTTTGAAGCATTCTCCCAATCCATCCTTCAGGCAGTAGAATTTATCTTCATAAAACATACATGACATTTTGCTGCCCTCCTGCTTCTCACGTTCTGTTTCTCATTTTCACGTGCACCTGAGCCTACTGCTTTGTTTGGATTTGGGAATGCAGTACCCAGGAACTTCTTGCAAACCGTGCCCCCTGGAATGTTCTTTCCTAACTCTTTATCTGGAAAATTCTTTGATACCTTTACAGGCCCAGAATCCACTAAGGAGTTTCAGTCTAAAGTTGTTGCTGCTTTTGTCCCTTCATCATGTTCATAGCATGTAGTTCTGCACGTGTTTATTGAAGAAGTGGTTTAAATGTGCCTACATCATGGGACAACTGTTTTGACCATTGCTGTAGCTAGCACCGAATACACACTTGATGCATAGTACGGACACAGTAAATATTTGTTGTCTAAACCAACCATTGATAGGCAAATAAAGGTGCTAAGTACAAATAAAAACAAAACGCTCAACTCTTCATATTTTATTACTTGTTTTACTGACATTGTCACTTTATTCTAAACAAAGCTGTATTTTCTCTGTCAGGAAATTATTCTGGGAACGATCCTAATAGTAATAATAGTAACATTGTGAATGTGTAGGGATGGATGTGTTGTTTCGAAGTGTAGGTATTCTTTATAGTAGAATGTCACTTTGTAACAATCGATTCTTCCTTCAGCCTATTCAGTAAAGCCAGTCTCACATCATATTATAAAACATTTTTGAAAAGTAGAAGGCAAACTGTCATTCTTCCCCTTTGTAAAATCATTGCATTGTCTTGATGATTTTCTATTGTCAAGATGATTAGAATTATTGGAGAAGTCTGTAAAAGCAAATTACATTGAGTAAGGAGAAATGTTCCATTCTCGTGTGTGCTTAAAAAAAAAAAAAACCTGTCACTTGAATTTTGAAGACCCTGAAGACTTTGTAATACGCACAATAAGCCTTTGTGGGAAGAAGACTTCAGCAACAGTGAAGAACTGAGGGCAACACAGGACTACCTTCATAAATTTGCTAAGCCCAGATGTAATGCTTTTGTTCTTAGGAAAATGCATTTTTTAAATTTGCAAAATAAAATGCCCCACGTTTGTGCCTGTCCATCTCTGTTCTTGTCTGTTGTGAAAGCAGTGTCTAAAGTACTAATTGAGTGCTATCTGGAAAGCCTTACAGTGCTACTTAGAGTTATTTCTCCTATAAAGCCCTGTGCCGATTGGTACTTGATAACCCTTACTGGTTGATGATCATGTGCTTCTGTTTTAAATTAGCAGAAATACTACAGATTTACCCTTATTTTCTGTATGAACTGACCAGTAAAACCTCCTCTCTCCATAACCCTTGCAAAGCTTCATTTTAAAATATGAGAACCAAACATAATAAAATTATGAACAAACATTGCATCCCACTTTTTGAAATCTGAAACATAGCCATATATAATGAGATTATTCGAAGGCAAAAAAAGATATAATATGACAAATTATTATATGTATTTTATTTTTAAAAGATGTTATACAAAATATTCACAAACCATGTTGAGCTTTCATGTAATGAATGACATGTGCTTAAGTATTTTTATTAATTTAATGTAAAATATTTTTATTTTGTTACAAATATAATTAATTATATATTTGCCTTTTCTTTGCAGAACACAAATTTACCATTTTCTGATTATAAAAAATTATAATCTTGTAAACATAGACAAGAATAGTTTTAAATTAAATATTATTTGATAGTGTTAAATGTTCGATAAAGGACTATATAATTGGCTCCATTTTTTAAATAAATAGTGATAGAAATTAAATCAGCCTCTTTAATTTTTTATATGCGGAGGGAAAGAAAGGGAGATGAAAGTAGTAGTGGGTTACTAGCTGGAGAGCACAGAGGGCTCCGGCCTTCCTCTCCCAGTTCTAGAGCATTTTTCTTTGCTTAGTCTCTTCTGTGAATCCCTAGGTCTGAGACTTCTGGCTACCTCATTTTTCTTTCCTTTGTGGGGATCTAGATAGGGTGCTCTGCGTATGAAGCCCAGGACCTGGTGCTAGGCAGGTACTCTACCCCTGAGCTACAGCCTCAGACCTAAGTATATTGGGGCAATACTTTTTTCATCATTAAGATTTTAATGATTAAGTTCATAGCACATGCAGGTTGGACATTTCTTTGATTTCAACACTTACAAAAATATCTCTTGATATCTTGTCAACATTTAATTTTACCTGCCTGAGACTCTTCAGAAAATTGATTCCTGGTTGACTTTTCTAGAAGAAATCGCTAAAATAATCCTTTGTAACTTTTAATATAGGATAAAAATTGATACATGTCATGGATTTCATACCAATTCAGGATACTTTCATGAAACTAAATCTAGTTGTACTCCAATGCCCAGGAGTACAGTAGGCTAATAAAGTATTTACTTGAACATTTGGAATAATCATTTGTCAAGGTCACTTTGCCCTGCTCTTCTAAACACTCATTGATTCCTCTAGGTCTGAGTCTAAAAATGAGGAGAGTAGATATGGTGAATATATTTGTAATATACAGTTGAGAATTTCTAAATGGAAAACTCAGTGGCTTCATAGCCTGTTAAGTATTAAAACAACTTGTATTCTTAGGTTAAATGGAAGCTCAAAAAGACTTTTCATGCAGTAAGACTGTACTAATGTCTATACATTGAAGACTGAGATAACTTGGCTTATTTAGCATTTATCAAATCCCTATCATATACCAGGAATTTTTGTAGGCATTAGGCACACAAATATGATTAAGTTCCAGCCCTGGGTCTGCTGAACAGAAGCATCTTTTTGTTGTTACATATGAAAAAGGGGCTTCACAGAAAATAAATACAGAAAAAAGATGACAAGGATATTATCTTTATGTTTTGGAACTAGCACTTTTAAAGTACTATGATATATAAAGCTTTACACAAACTCAATAAATTGACCTGTTAGAAAAATTGCTATTGTTGTATATTGGTATGTAATTAGAATTAACTAAAAATTTAAATTAGCTTCTAAAGACTTTTTAGACATCATGTTCTGGTTACAATAAATTCTAGAAAATGAAAATACTAATTAAAAAAAAATGTGTGGGGACTGGAGAGATAGCTCAGTGGTTAAGAGAATTGGCTACTCTTCCAGAGGACTCAGGTTCAGCTCCCAGCACCAAGGTGGTGGCTGACAACCATCTGTAACTCCAGTTCCAAGGAATCTGATACCCTCTTCTGGTCTACACATGCATTGCATGCCTGTGGTACACTAACATACATGCAGACAAAACACACATATGCACTAAAAATAAATAAATGAACAAAGAAATTGATAAATAAAATTTAAATGTACAACAGCTGAAGATGTAGTTCAGTGGTAGTGTGCTTGCCTAGCATGCAGAAGGCCTGGAGTCCCATCCCCAGTGTCACACCTATATACACACAAATGTACAAATGTATTCCTTTTACATAAATAAACCTTTCCAACAGCTCTCTCTGAAGTTTAGGTATATTTGTAAGTTCCTATGATTAGTTTTTCAAATACTTTCTTCAGTAAAATGGTCTTCAATGTATTAAACTTGTTTGTACTTCATAGAGTTCTGTAAGGATATAATGTTAACTGTCAAATGGGGGGAATGTGCTCAGAGACCAGCCCTTCTTAATGTGAGTTTAAGGAATGTTCCTAGATCTGCTACAGGTAAGCAGTCATCTGAGTTTCAAAAATTCTATTTTAACCAAAATTTAAACTTTTTTTTTTTTCATTTGCGAATGAACATGCAGAATATTTAGTGTACTGTTGTGTGCTGGAAGTTTCCAGGAGAGACTGCTGACTGGATTAACCCACTATTGATGTGTGTTAATTCAACGCCCCCACCCACCCACCCCGTGGAAGGAGCTGGAGAAAGCATTAGGTCCAAACACCTGTTTCACAAAGATAGGCTCTCGAAAGTTGCCTCGGGGCTTGGGGAACTGAGTGAACTAGCAGTTTTCATGCCTGGCTGGGTAGCTGTTATCTGGGAGTCATTAACTTTAAGTGGAGTGTTAGAGAAGGCAGGGCTGGTAGCAGAGTGACCTGGCAGGAACTTTCTAGCTAGCTGCCTTTGGGAACCCATTGACCACTGACTCTGTACACACTTAGAGTTCACATCACAGGGCTCAAATAGCAGATGTACAAATTCCAAATTGTTGAACCTAAAAAATCAAAACAAAAACAAAAATCTTTTGGTAGGATAAATGCGTAGAGGAGCTGGCTTGAATTTAATGTATAAGCATAGTTTTTTGGTTTTTTCTTTAAATTGTATTTATGTGTATGTGTGAGTTCATGTGTACCACATGTGTGCAGGTGCCTGTGGAGGCCAAAGGGTTGGATCCCCCAAAGCTGGAGCCTCCTGACGTGGGTGCTGGAACTGAGGCAGGGTTCTCTGACAGCAGCAAATGCTTTGAAGCACTGAGCCCTACCTGCAGCCCTAAGCAGAGCTTAAAATTTTTCTTTGTTCCCCTTCTTACAAAAAGCACCAGCAGTCAAGATCTGTGATGAGTCTCTGTGTGCTGTCATGATAACTGAAGCCAGTTTCGGGGACACTCCACCACGTGGTATTATTTCCTTCAGCTGTTCTGCTGAAGTGGGAAAAATCCTAGGACTTTTTCAAGACAGAAAGGAAAACAGTGAATTGTTGGTAAAAGCGTTTATTAGGATTCCTCTTATGCCTGCTAACTAACAAATACCTGTTCTCCTTTCATGTGTTAATCAAGAAGAAGGCTTTGGGTGAGGCCTGTGCTAGTTAGTGTGGAAAGTTGACTTTCTGTTTTTGTGCTCTGGAGTCTCAATGATTTTAAAATGCCCATTTTGCAGAAAGATTGATCATAATGCATCATTGCTTTCAAATAATAACTTTCTACTTAATAATTAAATGAAACATTAAAATAGGAAAGCGTGAATCCTTTGGCACACAGTGTCATAGCACATGATGCTGTATTCCTTAGCATAAAAACATGGTTTATTTAAAATCTTTTCACACACTGATTTAATGTTTAAGCTTATTTTTGAGTAGTTCAAAAGCCAGGGTACTTGAGTTACTAAACTGTATCCCGTTTAAGAAGAACTTGATATTTCCAGGCATAGATCATAGACTGGTAGAACCCTTAATTAGACATCATCGAGCTCTTTATTTTACAATTAAATTGGTGGAAGGCTCAGAAACACTACCTTGTCTGAATTAGGCAGCTAGTATCAGAGACTAAGATTTTGTTTTTGTTTTTAACAAAACAAAATTTTGTTTTTTGTTTTTCTCTTTGTGTTACCTTACAGCCTCCCTACAGAATCTTATTTATTTAGGGAGAAATGGACTAGGTAAATTTGAACACCACTTCACAAGTCCTGGCAAATGAATAATTTTCCTAGAGAGCTTGGTGGACTCTGAAGCCCCATAGAACTAGAACAGGAGAACAGCAGAAAATTTATTATTTCAGGGTTCTGAAAGAATCCTCAAAGCACAATTTTTTAATGATAAAATGTATGTATGCATGTAAATCTTCTATATTAATGCTAGGATTAAATATTTCTTAACTAAAAATGTTGCAAGTATGAACAGTTTTGATGAATAAACATGGAGAAAAACTGGTTTAAAATAAATGACTGTACAATTGTTAGTAGTTGTTCAGCTGTGAAAAATATATAAAATAAAGAGAAATTCAAAGTTTAACTATGTGGGCCATTACCCAGTGTTAACTGTTAACGACATTTTCCTAGTCTTGTTGTATTTTCTGTATTCTACCAATTAAGAAATATTTTAAAGAACACCATGCCATTAGATTATAAATATTTCCAGTGCCTTATAAACAGCTTTAAAAAATACAGTACCATTATCAATTTAACTAATATACTACCTCAGTATAACCTAATATACACTCCAAGTTTAAGTCCCCAGAATATCTTAAAGGTTACCTTTTAAAAAATAAATGATTTATTTTATGGCTATGTGTATTGCCTGCATGTGTGTAAGCACACCTGTGTTGTGCATTGCCTGAGGAGGTCAGAAGAGGGTGTGGGATCCCCAGGAACTGGAATTATGGACGGTTGTTAGCTGCCATGTAGGTGCTGGGACTCAATCCTGGGTCCTCTGCAAGAGCAGCCAGCACTTTTAACTGCTGAGCCATCTCTCCAGCTCCCCCACCTTTTTGTTTTAGTCAAAATTCCTACATAGTGCCTATATCTCATTTATACTTTCAAGCTCTGTTTACCCAGTACCGGATGCCCACCTCCTTTTTCTCCTTCATTTTTAAAGAAGCCGCATGAATTTAAAGTAGAAGTGGCTGTGGAAAACAAGAGTCTGGTCTGATTGGCAGCTGTCATTTATTGAGTGCTTAATAGCAGTCAGATGCTACTTACATATAGTTTTCCTTTTAATTCCATTTAAAAATCCCACTTATGGCCAGCAAGATGGCACAGCAGCTAATGGTATATGCCACCAAACCAGAAGACCTGAATTTATTCCCTGAGTCCCAAAAAGTAGAGGGAGAGAACCAACTCCTGCATGTTTTTCTCTGACCTCCACATGGCATGCTCACATGCACACATACATACACACACACTAAATAGATAGATGATAGATGAATGGATGGATGGATGGATAGATAGATAGATAGATAGATAAATAGATAGATAGATAGATGTATGTATGTAATCATTTTAAGCCCTATCTTAGAGCTTAAACATTTTTAACCTTTTTAAAAATTAATTTTTAAAAATTTTATGTGTATGAGTGGTTTGCCTGTGTGTATGTAAGTGAACCACATGAATATAAACTCCAGGAGGCCAGAAGAAGCATCAGATCCCCCTGAACTGGAGTTATGAATGGTTAGCTGCCATGGGGGTGGCAGGAATTGAAACCAGGTCCTGTGTAAGAGCAGTCAGTCAGTGCTCTCAACTGTGGATCCATCTCTCCAGTCCTCTTAAACATTGATTATTAACCATACTGGTAATGGTTGGGATTTCCCCCTCTATAAAATAAGGATGTTAGATACTAAGGTTTCTTTGTGGCCAGGGTTTTTTTATTTTAAATCAGTGAGAGTCAAAGAATATGACAGTTTTCAGTGGTCCCTGGTTTGAAAATCCGAGAAGCTTTTAGAGCTAGTAATGATGCAGTGGAAAATTCCATACCTGACTTCATTTTGGGGTTTCAGTCTAAATACACACATACACACATACTAAAAATATTGTATAAAACTCCCTTCAGGCTGTGTGGATAAGGTATATATGTAACATAAATGAATTTCATGTTTAGACTTGCATTGCATTCTAAGATGGCTGCCTCT
>NW_008351881.1:7317568-7367731 GCF_000622305.1 Nannospalax galili | reverse complement strand
ATATATATGCATATATTCCAGAAACTGAAGTTCAAAACTGGCCCCAAGCATCTCATCGGAGACACTCAAACTGTCCTTCAATCTTTAAGCTTTCACTAATGTGGATCTTTCAGAAAACTCGTAAAATTTTCCATTTCTTAAGTTAGCTTTCAAATGTTTAAGTGCTCTCGTTGAATAACATAGTAATTGGATTGTTTATGTGCTTGGAGGCCCTGAGTGTTTTGCCTTACCCCTCAGGAATGCCCGTTTCTCACAAATACATGTCCTGTCCTGTTCCATCCTGGTACAACAAATGATTGATAGAGATTGAGTTATTATAACAGAACCTTGTTACAGGATCGGTGTCTCCTACTTTGAAAACAAATGACTCAGCCAGACGGCAACATTTATTTTCTCTAAATGACTAGGGGCCTAGCAACAGGAGACCATTATCCTGGGACAATATTCTGTTTCATTGACATTATCTCGCAAATGTAACTGGTCCATTACTAAATAGAGGTTTTGTTACTGATCAATTTCACGTGATTTTTAAAACCATTAGGATAATAAAAATACCATCATAGTAATTTCATTGACACAATGTTCTTTCTTCATTTACATTTGCTGGAGAAAAAAATGCTGATTTAGGTTTGAACTTAAACACTGCAATTTATTCCAGTTTTGACTACTTTTCCACTATAAGAAACAGAGTATTTATTGTATGGGGTGATCATATTTGCATTAAGCTGCTGAACAGATGACTTAAAATTTTTTTGATCTCTGTTTTGATCTGTACTTTCATCTAAACCATATCAAATCATAGGTCATTCCCAAGCAATTAGTTTACTATCTCAGTTTAATGATTTTATTTGAAATAAGTTTCCAGGTCATTTCTAGGACCTTCCTGTAAATCCACTGAAGTAACACATCAGTTAAATGGCCCTAATTTGCCACCATGGAAAACAACAGTGTCAGTGACAACAGAAGCCTTGGGAGTCTTGTAGCATAAATGTTTCTAAATGCGTGGCTTTTTCCCAAATGTCCGCCTCTAAAAAGTCATCTGTAATCTTGTTAAATTAGAACACTTCCAGTATCTTTCCGACTTTTACAGTTAAGGTTACAGTATTGATTTTATTTTATAGTCCGCGGCTCTCAGATGCTTTAACACTAACAATACTCCATGGCCAGAGCTTTCCCCAGAGACACACTGGATAGCCGTTACTTACCTATGCTGATGTTTAATAAGTGACTAAAATATGCTTCAAATTCTGCATAATTGTCTAGTGGGTTTTTTTCCTCCCTTTCAAATTATGTTTACCGACATTACTCAAGATCAGTTATCGTTGTCTGTTAAAACTGAAACTGCAAAGGGACAGATGGATTAAAGTGTTTTCAAAAAGCAGTCTCCTTTATCCGTTATTCTGTCTTCATTATTCAAAGGACTTTTTTTAGCTGTCTCAGGAAGGTATTTTTGAACTTCAAAGCAATTTTAGCTTTAATTTTGTATTGAATATGGGTATAGCCTAAAGACTTTTTTTTTTTTTTATAGAGATGTGATAAAATAAAGACTTGTAGTAACGTGCTACTCAACTATGCTTGGGTTAAAATGTACAAGAGACTCTTCAACCATCACAAAGGGTTTCATGTTGCTGAAGATATAAGACTGTGCCTGTATAATTAGAATGAAATAACTCAAAAATTTAAGCAAGAATTTCTTACTTAACACTAAGGTTGCCATGCTTTTTTCTCTTGAGAAAGGACTGATTTCATTTTTTAAAAAGGTTGGGAACTCTGGCTGAAGATGACATACTCCTTCTCTCGATGAAGCTGCCATTTTTCTGGAGCTGTTTTAGGGTATGATCGGCATACATCCATAGAAATGGAGCTGCTTTCTGAACATGGCAGATAATTATTCTTTGAATCATCTGGGATCATCATCAAACTACTGTAGTGGGATTAAGTCCATATGTCTTGTCAGAATGTTGAGAGCGTTTTGGTGACTTGGAGTATGGGAAGGGCTTATTCACATTGGCTACATAGTCAGGATATTTTACATGTACAAGAGCCCAGCACATTCAGATACTGTATTTTCAGAGACAATGTTGTCTTTAACGTTTCATTTGTGCATTCCATCTTATATCTTTGAACATATGGCCTGTCTTTCATATGATGTTACGTTGGATAACATAACAACAACCCCCATTTTCAACTCAGTATTGGAAATGAGTTATAATATTCTGTGGAGCTGTGGACACTATTTTTCCCAAAAATATATTTCTATATTTTTTGGTAAAATAGTACTTCATAGGAAATTTGGGAAAACAAACTATAAAATACAGAGAGAAAAAAAAAAACCAAACATGACCTGTATTCTAAATCCTGATAACTCCTGTTACTATTTGACGGATCATGTGCTAGTCTGGTCTTTATGTATTTGTCACTGCATTTTCTGTATGCTTTATTTGAGTTCATATATTTTTTGCACTTTGGACCTCTTGAAATGCTATTTTGTCAGTTTGTCAACTTTTTTTAGTTTTCGCTTACAATATATTGACATTCTACCATGTCAGCTTCTGCTCTAATATCTGTGTGATGTCATTCTGGCTATCTCATTCTTTTTTCATTTGTTTCTTTGATTGTTTGTTTGAGTTAGGATCTCCTGTAGTCCAGGTTAGCCTGAAACTCATTATGCAGCCGAGGATGACCTTGAATTTCTCATCCTCTTATCTGTACATCCCAAGTGATGGGATTAGAGTGTTTACCGCCACACCCAGTTTGTATCATAAACTTTTGAGTTCCTACTTTGCTCATGTATTTTTAGGTATTTTTCTGAATTATTTTCAGCTAATAAAGAATAAATACCATTAAACATAGATCTTTGTACCTCCAAGTTTATTCCTGTTGATTTCTTTCACTGTCCTCAGTCCCTAGCATGTTGCCCCAAGTAGAAGCTCAATAAAAATGGATCACGTGCCTCTGTAAGCAATTCTGAAGTGTGTCCTCTGAGATGTGGTTGTGAAATAGTTTCTGTGGCCTTGCGACTCCACACACACCTCCTCTATTGTCATTTGTGTTTCATTTTGGCTGTCAGCGATTACACCAGCACTTTTCTTCGTGTGAGCTTGGCTAACTCCATCTCACAGTGAAGA
Organism: Nannospalax galili; assembly: GCF_000622305.1. NCBI lineage: Eukaryota > Metazoa > Chordata > Mammalia > Rodentia > Spalacidae > Nannospalax > Nannospalax galili. The sequence continues at coordinate 7,364,603 of NW_008351881.1, read as the reverse complement.
AAATGGAGATTCTGAAAGAGCACTGGGGGCTTGTGCAGTTTTCCAATAAAAACAGTGCCAGTACTGTTCCCCTCCCTGTCCTCGCCCTCCTTTCTTCATCCTCCAGGGCGAGCTTCCTGATACCAGTCCTTGACCCATAGGTGATCTTTATTAAAGTATATTTTTGTCAATCTCTGCAGAGAAAACTAGAGAAATAAATTAGTACATTTTTTTATTAGTACCTTTGGGGTGGGATCCGAAAAAATAAGCAGGCTGTTTGAACCTTACTTTGCTGACTGTGAAATTTTACATAACATTTACAGCGTTGTAAATAACAGGTAAGGCTTTCTTGCTTCAACTTTATCATCCCCAAAGCAAACACACAGGAAGAGAAACTATGGTCTGTCTTAGCATTTAGTTGGCAGACCATGTTCTTTGTCTTCACCTTACCCTCTGGGCACAGAGCCCAAGTCATTTCCTTGTCTCAAAGTTGACTCTGGATTTGTGGCCTGAAGTAAAAATATCAAATTCCCGCTCCAGAGCTCACCCCACACACTCAATTTGGGAGCCTCTCGTTTATTATCTGTTCATCCTAAATAACATTATTATTTTATGCAGATGGTTCATCTTTTTTATATTGTCTTTCAGCTTCCACGCAACCTTTTAATGGAAAGCAGAAGAGCCCAGTGTAGGTCGAAGCTCATTCTTTACTTTTAGTGTTGTGTATTGCTTGACAGTTTCAGTGAAGTAATGGATGTACTGACCACTTTTGCATTTTTCCAACAGTGAGTTTGGTCTTGGAATATATTTTCAGTGTCCACCAGAGTTTGTATAAACCTATAAAACTTTTAAAAAATGTACAAAAGTCTAAAACCTATAAAAGTCCAAAATATAAAGAAAAGTGGAGAATTATGAGGGCTAACAACTTAGGAAGATTTGCCACTCTAATATGACCTTGTGAAGCCCCAGGCATCGCACTGTGTTTAATCAAATATTCTGCAGACAAACTTGCTTTTCTCTGGTCTGCATCATACTCGGGGGTCACAGTTAAAGGGAAGTTTCCCAGCTGTTTCTCAGTGTACTTTTTGTTGTTTTTGTTGTTGCTTGGGGAGGGGGTTAGAAAAAATGGGGACAGTATCTTAATATGTTCAACAGTTTGATAATGTAAAGCAAAGAAGATATTTTGCATCCATAATTATAGCTTTCTAAGTACACCACAATAAAACGTATCTTAACATAAAATAACTAGATAGAAATATGTTTTTCTAAATCATAGGACTGGCACAGTTGTTAATATATTTTAATTTAGTGTTATGGTATGCTAAAAATAACACCTTCCAGAAATTTGGGAATTCTTCTATGCTCTTAGATAATTAATTTGAAAGAATAAAAAAAGTCAAAGTTTTATTCAGAAGGCGAATAGAAAATGTTTAGAAAGGAAAATGGCACATTTTCTAGGCTATAGACATTTGCTTGGTAACCTTAATGCACTTGATCTTATTGGAAAAGCTAACATATTGCTCTACTATGTGCGAAAGAGGAGCAGCGCCCGTACAGGCAGGTGTTAAGGTAGCTGTTCAAGCTTGCTGCAGATCACTGGTTGACTTCAGTGAAGTTCTGCTAACAGGTGGCTTAGTGATTGGAGTGCCATGTGACATTTATCTTGGGAGCAACTTACATGACAGGCTGCTACAGACTGAGAAAGGGGTCTCTGCTTTGATGAAGAAATTGCCAAAACTCATGTCTCATTAGTGTTTCCTAAGGTTCTTTGGAAGTGAACAACCGTTTAATTAAGGGCTGACGTAAACACATTTCTGCACACTTTCCCTGCAGCATTTTATCACATTAGAATCGATCAAAATTGTTGCCTTGGGCTGACGTGAACAGATATACATCTGGAGCACCATTTGCGCAAGCTGCCAGTGAGCAGAGTGCATACGCTGTGCTGTGTTCCACTACAGCTCTGTCCTTTTGTAGCCGAAATTACCTTGTTGGGAGATGAGTTGATCTATTTCCTTTTTTGCTTAAGCCTTTATCCCTTTGAAGTGATCCTGTGAAATGAATGACACATCAGGGCTTGGAATGTATATATGCTCCAGTGCCAAAAAATTACAGTAAAAATTAGAACTTGTTTTGCAAAATACTTGTTTAAAGATAGACTTAAGTTTAGGTGAACCTTATCTGTAGCTTACTTGAACTATTTTTTGTGGACCTCAAGGACTAGTACCAGGGGCATGACCCTTTCTCTTTGAAAGACTTTAGCCTGTCTAGTCTTTTGCCATTAAGAAGAATCCTTTCTACAGTCTGATATTATCGCAATTGCAGTGACTGAAGGAACTTGTGCTTTGTCTTTAGCACCTGCCCTGTTAGCTGAATTGTCAGCATTACCAGTCAGGGCCAGGTGGTCTTGCTCGTGAGCTTGAACCTAGTGTGCAGCTGATGTTCATCACACATGCAGGGCACTCGGTGATTGATTTCTCTCTGCTTTCCGCCATTACTCCTCTGGTGATTTTACTGGTGGAGCGTGTGTTCTAAGCTATAGCATCTATGGTTATTTTACTCACTCTATACCCCACTAACTTCCCATTGTACTGCTTTCTTCACATAAAGGAGATTCTAAAATGAACCACCTAGACTGGTACCTGCTTTACCTCCTCGAATTTTCTTTGAATTCTTTTTTTTATTTAAACACTTTTTTTTCTTAAGCAGCAGGGTCTTCCAGCTTCTAGATTTTTTTGTGTCCTCAATAAAAACCATATTCTGTAGCAGGTGAGCCACTAGCCAGCTTTAAAAACTTACATACAATGGATGGAACAAGCAAAAAAAAAAAGAATAAAACCATCAAATCAAGATTTAAGTGTGAGTTAATGAAATCTAGACCTCATAATTCCTCACATTTACTATTTATTTATTTATTTATTTAGTGTGTATGTGTGCCTGTGAAGGTCAGAGAAAAACTCGTGGGAATCAGTCCTCTCCTTCCACTGTGTGGGTTCCAGGGATCAGACTCAGGTCATCAGGCTTGGTGGCAAGTGCCTATACCTGCTGAGCCATCTTGCTGGCCCAAGACCTCAAATTTCCCAGGTGGGATTATGGATTGCTTACATTGGTTACTACTACTCTCTTCGTGGAATTAGAGTAGGGAAGCCTAGTTTAGTAAGTGGAAGAAGTGTAGCTAGGAATGGCAGAGGAGTGGAAGCACGTTTCTTTGGCTCTGGGCTAGACTGTTTGCAAATTAGCTTAACTAAAGTTTAAGTAAGGTATATTAAAAAGGAGAAAAATACACAACCGTGCCATTGTAGATCGTAATATAAGGAAAATCATTCTTGAAGGATATGGTTCCTTCTGCTGTTCTTACATGTGCAATAATGAGGAAGGACCTGGAGAAGGAAATCCTTGCGTCAGACAGGGCCAAGTAGAAAGGCCTCCTGGCAGACATGGTGGGGTGAGCATGAAAGCTCATTATGCTTGAGGCTGCAGCTGGAGGACTGTTCAGTGAGACCCTATCTGTAAGAAAATTAAAAATAAAATGGAACAATTGTCAAATTCCAGGAAATTTTTTCCATTATGACATTGCTTCTTTATAAATAGAACTTAGGTTTTTGTTTTGTTCTGTTTTGTTTTTTGCCAATATTCAGCCCACCCTGGCTTTTGGTTCTTTCTCATCAGTCGTGAGCAATTCCTGCCTTCCTCCTCCAGGAGAACCATCAGCTACCTCTTCTCTTAGCATCCTGCTCCTCTCTTTTGCACGTTCTTATGCATTATTCAAGTTACCCTTTATTATGTACGTATTATCATTAATTTGTTGTATATTTATACATTATCCAGCTTTGTGATTCGGCTATTTTTGATTTGGTCTTTTTATGTATTATTTTTCCTACTCAAGGGACAGTAGGCAATGAGAAGCAACATATTTGTTTTTCTTCACAATCAGGCCACTGAAAACCATTTCTCCTGTATCTTCATTCCTCGAACATTTTTCTGTAACATATGAGTGCGTTAAAAATAGAAATGATATCATTTTTAGGTTTGAAGTCTATTAGACTGCAGACTTTCAAAATAAAATTAAAATCTAACCAATACTAGTTTGGTCCGTGGTTAAAATGTAATGGCTAGAGACTCAACCCTGACTCCCCTGCATAATTGACCTTTTAGTCCCTTTTAGTTCAGAGAGTTGTGTTTTCTTTTGAGAGGAATTCACTTTTGTGTCTCTCTGGGTACTTAGCTAGTGCCCTTTACATGCCATGAAGCAGTGTTTCTTTATTGATTAATGGTCCCAGAATTAATTTCATTTAATGGGAAAACAAAAGCAGTGGGTCTGCATTCTAAGATCCCTGTGCTCTTCCTAAAGTGAACCCTTGTACTCTGCCTTCTACACAGTCTTGTTCCTATTTTCACTATTCGGAGTTACTTTTGCTGTTTAAACAGCAGTTTGTGGTCCCTTTGACATCACACGCAGCGAATGTGTTCTGCACATGAAGATACTATTTATACTAGGCACATGTCTAAGAGAGGACTAGAAAAATCAATGGGCACAGCAATTACTCACTAAAGATAACTATCATTTTGACTAAGGAAAATTTTTAAATTTTATATTTTAAAAATGACAAAATCACCCATATCCTCGAACTTTTGTATGATTTTGAATGGCTGGACCTTTATAAAAAGAGACTCATGGGTTTGGTCGTGTTTAATGAGCATTCTGACAGTTACAGTGGTTTCCGGTGCTGTTTTTGATCTTCAGAAATGATGTGGCTACCTGTCTCTGTTCTTAAATTCTCACTGCACTTTACTTTTTTTTTCTACTGTGTGTTGTAGAAACAGATTTACATAGCTTAATTTATTTGAAATTTACATGTAAGCACAAGTAAATGTAAGAGCCAGTAAGTTACTGCCTTCTTTTCCTAGCCATTAATAATTTTCAATTAAAAACTTGAAATGAAAACTTGATGTATTATCTCTACCGTAAGTGGTGAAATAGATGCTGTGTCCCCTCCCAATAGTCTGTCTATAGACAACTCAACTTCCACAAGGTAAAACTCAATGTGTGTATCATTACTTTTTAAGGTCACATAACTCTTAGGTGAAACTTAGTATTGTTTTTCGCACTTTGAAGATAACTTCGCTGAAATAAGCTTCCTTTCCTTCCTTGGTTTTCCTTTTTTTCTCCCTCTCCGCCTGCCCCTCCTCTCACTGAGATTAACAGGTCTGGCTTCATGAACAATTTCTTCCTTTTGCTTTGTCTTTTGGAGAAATATATAAGATTACTGGTTGGATTCCAGTAGGTCTGTGATGGCCAGTCAGAAAGTGTAGCTTAGGGCTACAAGTACACTTGTCACTTTATACCAACTGTGGTGGTCTAGTTCATTCCACAAGTGTCAGCACACTCAAAACACATACTTTTTGTTTTTAATTCCAAAGAGGCAATTTTTAAACAATTTTTCCAGAATTAACTTGGGGGGGGGGATAGGAATAAGAAATCAAAGACCAAAGGATTTGCCAACATAGGGAACTTTGGTGTATATACAATGAAATTTAAGGGGGGAGGATAGGAATAAGAAATCAAAGACCAAAGGATTTGCCAACATAGGGTCAACTTTGGTGGAACAATGAAGGTTTCCATTAGCTCTGTTCTTAAAAAAACACATACTTTCATTGGGTGCCTTTACCAGAATTTGGGTAATTTTTCAGATGACAGAAACCAAAATGAGAACTAATTTCCCACATTAATAGCAACATGCAGTCTTTTTCTTATTTCAGAAGAGCATTCTAATTAAAACATAGATTGGTCATATTTTGTGATGGTAGTGCTAAAGTTTTAGTGTTCTTCTTTTAATGAAGACTCCTTTCCTTTTAAATGTGTGACCACAGAAAGATTTAGAGGTGAATGTACATGATGTTAATAGACCTGCTTCAAAGTAGTACAGGGAGCAGAAGTGTAAGTACAGCTGAGTTGAGATTGTCTGAAGTTGGACAACAGGTTCATGAAACCCATTATTATTGTGCCTGTACATTTTAAAGTTTGGAATTATAAAATACATTTTATAGCTCATGTTATTGTTAGAATGTTTTAATATAAATTCATAAGCTTCCATAAAAATCAGCATTATTTGAGATAGTCCATCCCAAGTCATCTCCCTTGCCGATCAGAGATGCCTGCTGAATGTTGTGACCAAACATGGTGTGTGATGCAACCCCATGGTCACCCAGGATGATGACCTTCTACAGCAGTTCCTAATTTACTGACATTAATTCTGTTTAATTATCTGTTACATTAGTTCTGTCACCACTTTGTTTTCTGTCTCTCGGCATCTATGTTTTGGCAATGTTAAGTATTCATGGATTGGACGGAGGAGGCCCTGGACACTTCTGCCACGGCACATTTTAATTGTTTCATAATTCCTTTTCCCTTCTCTGCATTCCCTCACTAGAATTTTATGAAAACAGAAAGTGAGTCGTGTTCACCATTGTATCCCTAGAATATTGCTACTGCAATATTTGTATAAATTAGGCCTCTAATACATATTCATGGAATGAATATATTAATAACGTATCTTTTTAAGTGGCCACCATGATTTCTAGATCTGTTTTCAGTATTCCACCCTCAATGTAGCTTCTGGAAGGTGTGCTCTAAGCTGTTGTTGTGCTCTGTTTACCCCTCCACAATGCCTCCCTCATTGGGGTAAATGTGCAGACACTTGTACAGGAAGTCCACAGGCTTCCTGTCATCCTGTCATGCTCCCATCTTCATCTCTGTGCTTCACAGATCACCTGAACTCCTTGCATAATTTATGAACCCCCTTTCTGAGTACTTCCTCTGTGGACTTGCGGCCCCCATGTACATTTTGAAAGTGGCACTACAGGGGGATGCCTTCCTTATCCTGGAAAGGCAGAGGTGGACATGCTGCACCAGAGGCTGGGAGTGCACCAGCCGATGCCACAGCATCACTGTCCCAACCATGAACTTCCTCTCAGCGGTGACAACCCTTTCCGTAGTGTTTTCCTCTTCATCGGGAGCAACCCTAAGGCAGGACTTACTTTTATTTTTCTTAACATCCTCACTATATCTGGGAAATAGAGGGCCCCAATAAATACTTGTAGATTGAACAAATTAAGAATTTTTTTTTCCTAAGCAAGTGAATGAGTTTTCCATAAACGATGTTATATCAAAGGTCGTTTTCCACATCCATACCCATTTGTCCCATTTGTTTTTGCAGTGTAGTCAGCAGGTCAAAAAAGCCCTGAATCTGTAAACAAAGAATTAAATGGTAAGCTAAAGACAACCTTCAAATCTGGGGAGCTTGGATTTTTATATCTTCAAGGTTCTTTAGTAATGGGAGTAATTCTCATAATTTTAATGATGCCTACAGTTAGCTTCCGTGGAATGGGTCTTTGACCTTTCGTTAGATTTTTGTAAACAGGCGAAAGCACAAAAACTACTAAAATGTTGAGAAATGAAATCTGTTATGTTGCCATGAGCCTTATTGCTTAAGCGAGTCATGAAGCTTGACTGTTGCTTTTTCCTTTTCAGATATGTCTTCTCCAACTACAATGAAGAAGCCTGAAAAGCCATTGTTCAGCTCTACATCTCCACAAGATTCTTCCCCAAGACTGAGCACTTTCCCCCAGCACCACCATCCCGGAATACCTGGAGTTGCACACAGTGGTGAGGAATTTCACACATACAGGCCTTCCTCTTGTCCACGTGGCTCTCTCTAAAGGGTGGAGAGGACATTTATGTTTATTGCTATGGTGACCATATTTTCTCAGTCCGAAAGGGAAGGGTTTCTAACTGATAAAATATTTTTCTTACCAATTTATGAGAAAAGATTTTAAGATTAGGCAGTTAATCATTTCTGAGAGTGGAGGAATCCGTTTTCTCCAGGGATGAGTTCCCCAGTAGGTTGCCCAATCCTGAGTGATCAGTGCTAAACGCATCTGCATACAAGCACCACTAGCAGGACTCAGTCGGTTGTTGCTATATATGCACACATGTATATGTATGTAACAGTAAGAACTAAAGACAAGGTCAGGCTGTTAAGAAAGCATGGAGAAATGTGGGAAGAGTTGGAAGAGCAAGAGGAATGGGTGGAAATGATATAAATACAGGAGTCACGTATGATGTTCTCAAAAATAAATAATTTAAATTTTAAAATATTTTAATCACAAAAACCTAGAAAAATGAAGTATATATTTATGTTGAATTTAACTCCATAATTGGTCTTAATTCTATTTATCTGTTAGAGAAAGATGAATTTTCAAGTACATTGCTGAGTTTAGAGTTTTTTCAAAGATATTAATATATAGAGATACTGTGTCTGTAGATGTTATTTTTCTGTACACAAATCAGTAATTATTTGGGAGTAAAATTAATGAGAAAATATGTGCTAGCTCTTCTCTATGCACAAATATTTTTGTCTAGCACATATGATGTGTCTTAATCAATTAAGAAGGAACATTCAGTGTTTCACATGTGTATTTTAATGAAACAATAGTAATATTTCAAAAATTAAAAATATGTGGAATTAGAAGCAATACTATGTGCTATCACCTATCACTTTTTAGTACTAGAGAGTAGTCCACTAAAAGTTTTATATATAAATCTTTATAATACTACTCTTACTGTTTTAACTACTAGTCACACAACCTTCATCCTAACTGAATCAGTGTTTTCATCTTTACTCACAAGCTGTGACATGAGGTTTTTTAAGTATATGTTGTCATTTATTATTGCTATGCTTAGAAATCCCTGATCTTTATTATCACTGAGGAAACTGTGAAGCTAGAATCAGAATATGAAAACTGTAGTGGCATGAGCAGTTTTGCATCAAGTGTTTGGGCTGTGAGATAAGTGAAAAAAATGAAATTTAGAAGTGATGTCATCTGTACATTGTTACATCTGATTAAGAATTCATACTTCTACATTTGAAAAAAATTAAATGGTATTTTTATATAATGAAATTTGAAAGTTCTCGAATAAACTTTACACTTTGGTGTTTTGCCAAATACTTAAGTATCTAACATACCAGGTAATCTATGCAGTTAGTACACACAGAGTTAGTCTCCTGTGGTAGGAACCTTAGTCATGTGATAAAGATTTTGTCCTTAAAGAATTTATAATATAGTAGAGGCCTGAGGACCCATCACTGGCCAAGCATCTAATCCAAATAGGACCAGATATTTGAAGAAGTCTTAGATGCCTGAAAGAAAGACATCCTAATCTAAGTTGGAAGGGTGAGTTCACCACCAGAAGGAACAGCAAGCCAGGAGGAAGATGAGGCATCGGGTGCCAGTGCAACGTGGTCATTGCAGCAAGGAACTGCCACATGGCCAGGGACCCACAACTTCTAATATAGCTGGTGCTGAGGCTGCAAAGTAGACCAGGACTGGGGCTTGAAACCTAGGAGGACCCCATGGATCTGTGAAGTTGCTGGGAGTGTATTTTAGAAACAATGGGAACTCAACAAAAGGCTTTTAGCAGAGAAGTTAACACAATTGCACTGTTTTGTTTTGTGTTTTGTTTTGTTTTGTTTTGTTTGGTTTGGTTTGGTCTTTTTGAAGCAGGGTCTCCCTGTAGCCCCAGCTGTCCTAGAACTCAGTATGTAGACCAGGCTGGCCTTGAACTCACAGAGATCCCACCTACCTCTGCCTCCTAAGTGCTGGGACTACAGGCGTCCGCCACAAAAAGTCATTCACATAGAACTATAAAGATTGCCCTGGAAGGAGCAAGACTAGAGTAAGAAAGACTATCTGGAAGGAATTTCAATAATGGAAGCAAAAACTCGTGTGTGTGTGTGTGTGTGTGTGTGTTTCCTTTCAAAATGAAGTAAAATATTTTTGGTCTTATATTTTGGTTTCTTTTCAAAGGACTAGAATGACTTTTTGATAAGGTAGCCACTTTCAGTTTCATTTTGAAATAGAAAACTCTTCTCAGTTATGTCAGGACAACTACAGATTCCAGACTGATTTGAGTTCAGACTTGAACTGCAACTGACACAGTTGAAAAGAGGTGTTTTCCAAGAACTAGTAAGACAAAACTGCTCCTCAGGCTCAGACGACCAAGAGGGAACAATATACATATATCCCACAGAGTTTATGTATACATGTGAGCAAAGTATGTAGTTTAATTGAGCTGAGATTAAGACTACTTACCCTCTAAATAAAAAAAAAAAAGACCAATTTTGAATATTTCTTTTAAATTATCTTTCAAAGGGGTATCATCTTAAATAAAGTAATACCTCAATAGCACTTTGTTTTAAGAGGAAGCAAGCAGTTGTTCTCCACAGCTGCATCCTTTGATGGAGTCTGTGTGTGAAAGATTACACAGGATACAAGTTTGAACCACAGGTCCTGTTTCCTTGCCCCTGCTGGTCTTCATCTCCTGGGCCTAGGGCAGTCTCCTAGGCACTCTGGTAGCAGAGTTGGAGTGTTAAGCTAAATTTCTGGTTCTATGGTATACATCCCTAAAATTTCATATGCCCTGAAAAATTTTGGGGGGTAAATAATAATCTTATAAAACTCTCTTTTTATAATTACAAAGTTTAAGGTAGTCATTTTTTATTTAGAGTCATTAAAAGAATTTAGTTTTCATATTGTGTACTAAGTTGTTTCATAAAACATTAAATAAATATTAGGTCAAAATATTAAAGAAATAGACATTTAACTTTTACTTCTACATTTATTACTTTGTTGTCTTTATTAGTAATTATTAGTATTACTATTAGTACATTATTATTATTATTATAATTATTCCAATCATTTCTATAGTGACAATGGCTAAAATAATCATTCTCCATTTTTCAAATTTAAGAATTATGTATTATATAATATGTGATATAATACCTTATTATTTTAATCAACTCTATAGATATAATGATGAAAATATTCTTTCTCCATTTTTCAAATAGGAATAATTTCAGAATTAAATATTATGATCATGCTCATGTTGAAAAGTTACAATTGAACATTATCCACATTGCATATGTATTACTTCCCACTATAAAATAAAACATTCATTATTGTAAAATATATGGTTTACTTAGTGTCCCTATCTCCATAAAAATTTAAATGAATATTTTTTGTGGGTTTCATTTTTGGTCTTACTTCAGTAACGTCTTTGAACCTTAATATGATAACAGCTAAAGTAGTAATAAAAATAGTCACAGAATGGGCTGGAGAGATGGCTCAACAGTTAAAAGCACTGATTGCTCTTCCAGATGACCTGGCTTTGGTTCCCAGCACCCATATGGTGGCTAACAACCATCTGTAACTCCAGTTCCAGAGGATCTGATGCCCCCATCTGGTCTCTACCAGTTTGCACACAGGTGGTGCACTTACATACATGTCAGCAAAAACATTCATATGCATAGAAATAACTTTTAAAAATTATATTATTCTGTTTTAGTTTTGAAAGGAAGACTTTCCAGTAGGAAGAGTCCAGGTGCCATATTCTAATGTTCAGCAGTACTTACACAGTGACCTGGTCTTCATTCATGACTTTCTGTCTGTTTATTATTGGCTTTCCTTTTAAATGATTGTCAAGGATATCAAGAGAGAGGACATTTGAAATTGAATTATACTTCTCTTTTGAGTTTTAGTGAAAAACATGGATCTCTTGCCCCCAGTGAGTGCTTAGTCTAGATTTAGGGAGACAAAGATTGTAGAGTGAAGGATCATGTCTTTGATGGGAAGTCACTCAGGTATTTTATCTAGTAATCCTCCATGGATCTAGAAAGCAAGGTGGGTCAGTTATGCTGGGTGGAGTTTGTCTCCGTGTCCTCCACAGTGTTAGCTTTGAGAACAAAACAAGTGAAGGGCAGTTTATTTTATTACGGGAGCAAGTAAACACTCATGGGCTCTGCAGTTCTCCAGTGTTCGTGAGGGCGGGAATGGAATGACGCAATGAGGCTACCGGCTGACCGGCTAATCTCTCTTTTTTGTGTGTCCTGCAGTCATCTCAACTCGAACTCCGCCTCCACCCTCGCCGTTGCCATTTCCAACACAAGCTATCCTTCCTCCAGCTCCATCCAGCTACTTTTCTCATCCAACAATCAGATATCCTCCCCACCTGAATCCTCAGGATACTCTGAAGAACTATGTACCTTCTTATGACCCGTCCAGTCCTCAAACCAGCCAGGTAAAAATAAGAGAGAAAATACACGTAGAGTCTAGGGGACATGGGACAGGTCTAACTCTAAGGCATGACAGTTAGTCAGAATGCGTCTGGCAGAACATCAGGCCTTGCAATCCAGCTTCAGAAAGCTTCTTGATGACTCAGTAAGTTTTTATTTAAAGGTGGCTGAATGGCAGGTAGGAAATGTGTTGCCTTAAAGGGGTAAATTTGTGAAGAGGTTTTTGGTTTAATGTTTTGAATTTTCCTTGACTGAAGGGAAAGTTTATGCCAAAAAACTCTTGAGTTGGAGTTCGCACCTCTGAACTACCTGGTTTGACATAGAGACAAAGTGCTTATTTCAGGCAAGAGCAAGGTATGTGCTAAAATAAACACACACAGAAGAACTTAGAGCTGCATTTATAGGCCAGTCATTCAGCATTAAAATAAGCTTCAGTAATGCAAACATTTTCGGCGTCTGATGACTCCTTGACTGTTCTTTGCAGAGACGAGACTTACATTTAATAATGGGCAGCATTTCTAGGAGTGTCTCTTTTTTATTTTTTCGTAAACATTCTGCATTAGTTTTAGTACTTCGTTGTGTAAGTGTAGTGAGTCATGTGCAGCTCTCCCTCCTTGGAAGTGTGGCGTCTTCAAGGGATGTCACTTCATAGGGATTTGGCCAGGAGGATTTTGCACAGTCAAGTAGGCTGCTTTTGTGCCAAAAAAATGGTTCTGTCAGTACTTATCTAGGATGCTAATGTAATTTTGATATTATGGTCTAATAGTAGGTTTTGCTGTTTTAGCTCAGGGACTCTTGTCCACTTATCACTTTGAATGCTTTGGGGGATTTTCACAACATTCAATGACACCACTGTTAAATTAGACTAAAATTAGAGTACATTAAAAAAAAAAAAAAACTTTTGTCTTAATTTGAACAACACCATATACAATACCCTTTGTATTACTTAGAGAATTCCTGTTGCTTTTAGTTCTACTGACTGTTATATGAAATGAAATAATGCATTTTGGGTTAAACATTCATTTGTGTTTCAAAAAAAAGTGTCCAAATGGTGTAAGAACAGCGACACTAATGACACATAAGTAAGAGAGTAAGATCTTACTATACCAGCTTAGAAATGAAATTTGCTGTTGCAGTATGGATTCAGAGTCGTAGTTCCATAGAGAATTTTGCTAGATTCAGCTGGGAACAGTGTTCACAAGGTCTGATTTTAATTTGTGTAGAATTTCCATGAATAACAAAGTCTAATTAAGACATCCATTAAAAGTCCTTAACGTTAATTCAGTGTGGAAAATCTTAGAGTTCCATTGGTTTTTTTTTTTTTTTTTTTTTTTTTTTTTTTTTTTTTTTAAACTGATGTCTTAATTAGGCACTGTTAGGGGAAAAATTATGCAAATTAAAATCAGGCCCTTAGTGTTACCCATTTCTTTAATTATTCAGTGCTTGTTTTACAGATATTTTGATTTCTTTATAAGTTAAAAGAGCATTTTAGGTGATAATTTGCCTCTGTTCTCAGTTTTTTCTACATGTTTTCAAGGTAAAGGTCCACCTTTTAAGATACTTTCACCCTCATCTCAGTTAAAAGACAAAAACAAAGCAAACCCCTCAGGATTCTGTATAAAAGGTACAGTGTAGTAAGGAGGGTAATCCTTTACCAATGTGGTTCATCTTCAGATAAAACACCTTTCTTTTTTTAATCTAATAGCAGCCCCAAAAGATGGAGGCTTTATAACTTAGCTTCATTTGTTTAACTAATAGAAAACTGACAGTGAACCCTCCTACTCTTCTGACCTCGACTTTTGGAAGTCTGCATGGGCTTCCTCTTTTCCCTTCTACTACTTTAAATGGGAGAACCCTTGGTTCATGCTCATGCAGTTCCAGTAGACAGTGCACAGACTGCACTAGTTAATATATTTCATGACAGTACTTCCTTACATTTCTTATCATTTGACTCCTGCTCCAGGTAGGTACAAACTGTTTTGGTGAACACTATATAGAAACACTTTCACCATTGGCCAGTGCTTAAATGACAGCTTTCTTCTTTCCAAGGACACACCCAAAGTAGTTATTTGCTATATTCCCATTACCAGAAATTGATGATGGTGTGCTTTAAAAACAAACTACTACTGACCTTAAAAAACAAAATAAACCTTTATAGGAAACTGCAGAAACACTTTGTTCAAATCCAGCTCAAACTATTTCATATACATTCCAAAGTAGAACTCTTGGTAAGCACCTTTCCAGTGCTGGAAATGGGAAGAAGGGAGCTGCTGGCCACACTCCTCCAGCCCCAGCCTCCCCCAGTGCTGCACCAATTCAGATTGCTAAGCAACTGACATTCCTATGCTTCCTCACAGCCATGTGGAGATTAACTGCATTACTGCTGCACCAGTGCTAGTCATGCCAGTCAATAAAATAGTTTGAATAAAATTAGTTTAAAGATAGAATTCTTCCTTAGGTTTCTGCAGAGGAAAACTCTGGTTAATTTTTTTGACATAAAGTTAAATACTAAAATTACCCATGGTGAATGGTCAGGATATTCAAGAAGTCCATTTTCTTTATAAAATAGGGTAAGTGACCCCTCAGTAACCCCAAAAGACTTGTTCCATGGCTTTAAGTCCCAGTATCTAAGTGCCCTTAGCTGTCTTTCTCTGAATTCATGTACTGAATTTATTTAGATAAATACTCTATTTCATTACTGTCTTCGATTTTAAAAGTTGGAATTATGAAGACCATAAATTTGTAGAGAATGACTTAGATGATTGTTAGAAAGACTGTCCCATGAAGAATCGTTACATGAGTCTGTCTGGAGTAGTAAATTCCAGGATCTCTTTGAATAGTGTGGGTCGTTAGGATTTTGTCTCCTACCACAGCAACTATTTTTCTTTCTAGGGGCGAAAACTCAGGTGATAACATCTTTTCTGAAATAAGACAGTTACTTCTCACAAATGCTAATGATGAATGTTCTGTGTAACACCCCGTGTACGGCAAGAGAAGAATAAAAGTTGCAGTGGCCTTTGGCCATTCTCGCGTCCCCTTCAGTGCATGACAGTCCTAGGAAATTTTATTCCTAAGCATCATGTCAGACCTAGCTGAATATTTTGTATCTTTTGTGCACCTGAAGTTTTATGTACTTTAAATCTCATCTCCCTGCTTATATTAGTAAGTCATTAAAAGTTGACTTGGTACTGGAGTCTAAACAGCCTGTTATGTGTGTCTGTGACAGCTGTGTGTGAGAGAAAGCTAGAGTCCTGCATGCAGAAAGGTGGACTATTGACTATGAATGAAGGAAACCAGAGCTGGATGTATCCTCTCTTAGACATTCTTGTGTCTCATGTCAATGACATCATCATCTAGGAGGAAAATATTGGGTTGAAAGGCCAACTGACTTGGTCTGAAAACTGTAGAGCAGAACATGGGATTGCTGGGTTCTTACCACAGATAATTCACTCAGGAATTCCAGTTTAGCTGTAGCCAAGCATCACAGGCTCTGTGTGAGTTTTCTGGCTGACGACATGAGCAGGTCAAGTCTACTCAACTCCTTGGGGTGTCATAAAGAGGAAATCACCTTTATAACATACCTTGAAGATGAAAGCTTTTCTTTACATACTGTTTCTGCTTATTACTACTAACCATTGATTGACATCCAGCGCGGACTTGAGAAGGCCTGCGTGGCGCTTATCCACACTGTGCAGAATCCACATGCCTGCCTGTGCTGAGTGGAGTTGTTGGACGAGATGACTGCCTTTTGGTTTGCTTCACCCAGCATTCTGTTTTTGTTTTGTAGCCTAACAGCAGTGGTCAAGTAGTAGGGAAAGTGCCTGGCCATTTCACTCCTGTCTTGGCACCCTCTCCCCATCCCAGTGCAGTGCGACCTGTGACCCTGACCATGACAGATACTAAACCCATCACTACATCCACTGAAGGTGAGGCAGCTTCACCTACAGCAACCAGTAAGTATCTCTGTAGGAAATGAGAAATGTCCATCAAAGGCACCGTTGGATATCTGATCCGAGGTGGAAAGCACAGCAACTTTTCCCGCTACCTGACCAGATGGAGATTTCTCATTTTGGTGGAACTAGCAGGCATGTATGTGGCCCAACTGCCCCATGCTCTCTCTTCTCAAATTTCCATCAGCACATCACATTTGAAAAGGGAGAAGCATCTGTTTTTGAGGAAATAGCCATAATGAAAGTAATAACCCATGCCTGCTTGTTCAAGGTGTACATTGAAATTACACTGAATAGCATCACACAATATACAAGGTTTTACATCACTGAAAGAGAGATTAGGACATTGTTACTTATTAGAACATTCCTTTAGAAATCAAGTGCCTCCACCAGGCCAGGGAAATCAGTTCCTCTGTAAGACAATTACATGTTTACCTCACTGTAGGCTATATCATTGTTAGAAGCAGTCTCGCAGTATACTGTGCATGCAAGAACATTGTGAAGCTTAGTGTTAGGCACGTGTGAGGTACCTACACTTTCATTATCTGCAATGTTTTTCCTTAAATCTCTTGGCTGTTTTCCTATCATGGCACATCAGATCCTATGCTTATTCACATGACACAGCATTATAGATGTCAGGGATTCAGACAGTGCCCTTACATGGCATACATCAGTAAGCTAAAGGATTCCTTGGCTTCGTCATGTAGAATGCTCAGAGGTATATAAAGAATACATTTTCAATTGGCTTCACCCAAACGTCTAGCTTCTTAAAACTGGAAATGGTATGCACAGGTTGGCCAATGGTAAGATTTCAGTTGGGAGCAGCTAGCATGTTCCATTACAATGATGCGTGTGTCTTATATTCTGATTAATTTTCTTTCAAGAGCAAGGAAATCTTTGCGAAATTATACCATCAGAGACACCAGCGGCTCACTCTATTTCAGCCACTGGGAAGACTTTTGAAAACCTACAAAGAAACTTGCAAGAAAAAAATGGACAGTACTTTAAGTGCACAGTGAATACTCAGTATTTATTTCTTAAAATTCAAAAGCCCCTGTAAACTAATAAATCCAGATAGGTTTGTGATGTCCATCACTAATCATTAATGCTTAGTAATTGGTTCATTGGCAAGGGGTCCTATCCTAGTGAGCACTTTCCTGAATGCACAGATGGCTGAGACTTTTCTTTTAAAAGGTTTACTGTGTACATTACAATCACTAAAACACTATATGCAAGTTTTAAAAGTATCACAGCATCTTTGAGCCAAGACAGCAATTTAAATAAAAGCACATAAAAAACACGTTTTTAAAAAAAGTAGTTAAAAGACTATCTCAGAATAAGTGATCAAAGTCAAAGTTCCAGAAACTTCTGGTACCTGCTTTTGTGCTGAAACTC
The DNA here is from genome assembly GCF_000622305.1 of Nannospalax galili. NCBI lineage: Eukaryota > Metazoa > Chordata > Mammalia > Rodentia > Spalacidae > Nannospalax > Nannospalax galili. The sequence continues at coordinate 7,347,148 of NW_008351881.1, read as the reverse complement.
ATAAATGAACTTGAGGGGAGGATCCAGCCCAAATAATCAACAGCCCTTTGTGGGTGTTGCCTTCCGCCTGTTGCACAATGAATTATTTCTATATTCATGCCCAGGTTGTTCAAGAAGAGATCTGATTTGACTTGTAAGATCTATAACATAGTCAAAAGGAATATCTTGCTTATAGAAAGATAGCCTCATTGGCCCATCTTCCACCCCTTCGGCTAGTGAGCACCTTTATTTCTGCAAACAAACTTGTAGCTGTGTTCCCTAGGCACTACTGATCATGAAAAACTGGATGTTGAATGGCTCCATCAGTAAAATTAAACACAGAGGCCAAGGAAACTTCTTTTTAATGATTGAAAAAACCAAACCAAGCAGCCCAGATATAGTGCTGGGCAAGGGCAAGGCTCATCTCTGCCTGTCCAATCTGTACACTGAGTTCGTAGGAACTGGAGCTGAGTGGAGAAGGATGATTGCCAGGCCCTCTGATCAGAAGTCATGAAAACATTACCTGTGAGCATCCTCGGTTTTTAAAAAGTTGACCTAAAAGTATCCAAGTTCAAATACTACATTTTTAAGTGAACATACAGAACCAATATATTGATTTTTCAAAAGCCAGCCTCGAAATTAATGTCTAAATTCTTCATTAGTATGATGGTTTTAAACCAAGCAAATAGCTTTCTTCATAGCTCTTAGTATAACGTATGGTAAAACTTAAGGTTTTTTTTTTTTTTGGTCTTTTTGAGACAGGATCTCCCTGTAGCCCCAGCTGTCCTGGAACTCACTATGTAGACCAGGCTGGCCTTGAACTCACAGAGATCAGCCTGCCTCTCCCTCCCGAGTGCTGGGATTAAAAGGCATGTGCCACCATGCCTGGCAAAAACTTAAATTTTTATGTTTAATTTGACATTGAAGAGTGGGCTTGCTTAGTTCTATGAAAATGGTTTGATGTTTTTTGTTTTCTTTGTTAAAAAAAAGCAAAAAATTTCATAAGAAGGTTTCTGTAGAAAATTCACTCTGCCAAGAAAAGCACTTGTACAAAAAGCAGCTGTAAACCAGACTACAACAACAGAGGAGCATGTGTTCTACCTGGTGACCAGATATATAAAGGGTGCAGTCAGCTCCCTGCTGGTCAGTAGCAGTCATTTGATAATTGTTTTATACTTACGGAAAATAGTTCTTTCAAACTTGAGGACATATTTTAATATTAACGAAAACACCAAGCTGAGTCTCTCTGTGATGTAATCAAGTTGGACTCCTCCTCTAGAACAGTGTTTAAATGTGTTAGTGACACATTTAAGTAAAACACTTCATCTCACACTCATTAAGCACGTCTGCTTAAGTCCTGTCATTAAAGCTGTCACTTTCTGACACTCTTTGTCTGCTCTTACATGTAGAACCACAGGCCATCACTGATGATCCCGTTATTAGACCACTGATACATAGGTGACAAGGGTATCTAGCGTAATGACTCCAGTTTAGCTAGTCCTCGGTACCACATGACCTTAGCTGCAGGAACAGTGAAAGATGCCCAGGTCAGAGGACAGGATACCGCTTACTGCATAGATTGATTTTTAAAGGGAATATTCCATTTGAAATCAATTACCATTTCTTTTCTGTTACTTGCTATTCACCCAGACAAAAGAGAAGAGAAATGGAGACACTTTTTTGGTTGCCAATCCCACTCCTCTGGGTTTCTTGTACATGGACAGGGTGTTCATTCTGACAGTTCACAATTTTTATCTTTGTTTTTGTTCTTCCTTAATCAGCCTACACAGCCTCAGGCACATCTCAAGCCAATCGATATGTGGGACTAAGCCCAAGAGACCCATCCTTCCTACATCAGCAACAGGTGGGCACGCTTCACCCAGGTGTAATGGGGTAGCCACGCTTTGCTTCGGCGCTTTTCTCCATGTTGCCTCTCAGATCTGGACTCAGGATGGGACTCACGGGGCTTCTGAGACCAAAATTGATCATTTCATTTCCCAAACATTTTTCTCATTCATCCTTTGCTTCTCACCTATCTGAAGAGAGTTTCTGAGACTGGCTCAGCCTCTTCCATCTTCCTAGCGTATACTGGCAGCATCCACAAACACTGCTGCATTTCAGAGAGGATTGTTTTCTGTCTTACTGGATATTGAGAACTTACTAGCCTATATAGCTTTCAAGGGCAGACATGGAAAAACCAGTTTAGGGCCAGCTAGAGTAGAAGCAGTACATCATTTGTGTTTTGAAGCATTTTCATTTTTTCCAGATGTTTTACTCCGCACGTCATATTTTAGTCCAGGAGGATGAGTTATGAAGCCAAACTCTCAGGCGACAGTTCATTCCTATTTTAATAGGTTTAAATTGGTTTAGTGATTTCAGATGTGATAAAACACTTTTTTGGGGGGGGGATCTACTTTCTTACATCATTTATGTTTCAAGTAGCATTTTAAATTTCACATCTCATTAATGCTGTAAATTTAATGCAAATGAAGTGTTTACCCAAACTGAAAAAGTACAGCCAGAATTAATGGTGGTTTATAAACAAATTAGCCACAGTCAAAAGCATACACCATACCAATCTAGAAATCCCACGATTCTAGTTACAGGGTCACAGAAATAATTCCGAACATTTCAGAATTGAAATATATTTTCCAGTGGATATGTTTGCTCTTCTCAAGTTTTGATAGCAGAGCGGTGTTAAGTGTATACAAAGCATTACATAGGGAAAAGTAAGCCATGGCACATAAGAAAGAGCTGGTCATAACCAACTTGCTCTTCATCTGTATGTTGTCTGTGTGTTTATACAAATTTTCATATATGTAGCACGTATACACAGGTACTTATGCCCACTTTTGTTCTAGAACTGTCTCCCTTGCTTTTACTTACTGTTCTCCAAGGCTTCCCAATTCACAGGTCAAGGTGGTAGACTGTATAGAAAGGTCAGGACATGTAGAGTGCAGAGAAAACCATTAAGATGATAGCTTATTTAGGATCCTGACATTTTGCCAGGTTAAGAAGCAAAACAAAGCAGAAGAGTGAGCAGTAACTGCAAACATCTGTCTATAGTTATGGAAATGCAAATAATAATGAGTGCTTTTGCCAGCCAGTAACTGTTCAACATAGTTCTCTGAATGTTGCTTTTTTACCTCTAAAATTGCTGTAATATGAACATGTTATAATTACTATGGTTCTTTTTGACAAATGTATGTGTTCATTGTGTATTTTAAACATATGCAGGACATAATAGATTTAGAAACTTGCTCCTTTAAAAAATCATCATATAATATTTTTTCAGAAATATTTGTGTCATGGGATTTACATTATTCTTTATGACACATCTCTAATTTCCAGTTAATTTTTAATTCACAGAGCATATCTCCATTATTTAACCTTTAGTCTTCAACACGTTAAAAATATTGTAACCAATTCCATACTTTGAGAAGCAGACTTCCCTCCCTTCACCCTAGTCCACCGTAGCTTTGTTTTATCCATTGTGATTAATGTTGGGGCCTCCTGTAATGATGATCACAAAACCTCATTCATATAAAACTTAACTTCTCTCTTAACGTTATCTAAAGATAAATCAAGAAAACTCAGCACGATGAAAATATGAGCCTCACTGTGGACAGAGATCTCTGGGCATATTTTATTTTGAGAAATAGATGTGACTTCTAAAAGTGCTGGGGGTTTTTTTGTTTTGTTTTTTTGTTTTTTTTTGTGCAAAGACTGACACTTGCTATTTAAGTGGCAGTGTTGAGTGAGGCCCACTTATGTTATGGATATATTTTCTTCAGTCAAATGCGGTTGCTATTTATGTAATATATGACATATATTAATCATTGGAAAAGAAAAGCCATATGCTTCACAAGTAAAAATCTTAAATACTGGGCAAGCAGATAATTTGTCTTTTATGTAATTAAAGCCAGTGCCACTTTTTGATTTGAAGAAATCCAGTATGCCAGTTCATAGCAAGCTAGGACTTTGAGGTATGAAGAAAACAAGCATGGATGTATGTCACATGATGTTTTCATCTTATCAAAGTAAGGCTCCACTTAAAGGCTACTATTTTCACCCTTTCAAATTAAGAATAGTAGAGATGAAGTTTTACATTTACTATATAGGAATGGAGAGAGAGAAATAGCTTAAATGACTTCAGTAAAGGTTATTCTTTCCTGCGGCAGAAATAAGAGTGATTTACTGTGATTTTTCATTACTTTATGAAGATTTAAAAGAGACTGCTCTTCTAACGGCAGGTTCTAAATGCATTTGGTTTAAAGCACTCAATGATGAATGAAAAGGAAAATCAAGAGGTACATGAAGTAAAGGTGATCAATCATTTTATATTAGCTAGGAGAAATTCAAAATTAGGCAATGGTTTTAGTCTGAGAGGGTTCTTTTAAACATTCCCTATAGCCTTTAATATACGTGACCCCTTAAGAATAAATATTTTAACCAAGTACATTCCTCAGTTCATGTGGGTTGCTTTATAAAGATTTATCTTTTCAGGTTATGAAAAGTATTGATGTGCATTGTTGCATGCATTTTTTTCTTTTGAAAAAAGTTTAATATTGCTTTCATAAATTAAAGTTCACAATAAATCCAAGATTATTGAATAATTTTGACCAACTTCTAATAATCTTTCCAGAAATGACATCACAGATGAGCTTTCAGTACAGTCATTTCTAACTCACAATCATACTAACGTTCTTAAACTGAAATGTAAAATATTAAAACACATCCACAGTTGTGAGCTGCCATGTGGGTGCCGGGAACAGAACCAGGGCCCTCTGAAAGAGGACCTGTTAACCTTAGAGCCATCTCTCCAACCCCTTTTAAAAGTTTTGTATATGTGTATAGATATGTATATACAATATGTGTATGTACATATATATATATATATGTGACAGTGAGTGTGCATATAGGTCATTGAATTAGATAGGGGACTATAAGAGGGTAAAGATAAGCATTAAGAAGGAGGGAGTGGTAATAGGATACAGTGACCTGAAAATGGAAAGGAGAGGGGGAAGGGTATGGATGGGGGATGGGGGACAGAGTGGAAAAAGATGAATAGAAACAAATTACAAGCATACCATAAATATAACATATTTTTTGCTAATTAAAAAAGTACAGCAAAAAAACCATCAATATGGACAAATTTGAATAGTGAGTAAATGCTTTTATACTCACTAACTTCTTACACACAGTTCTTAGTGGTAATTATACATTTGTGTGCTCTTTTTAAATGATTATTTCTGACTAATGCGAGTTCCTAACTGTCTTGAAATACTAGGCTTTTCTTTTCTGACATTGGTATTTCATTCATCAATGAAAATATTATCTCATTTGAATTTTAAAAATAAACTGACATAATTTTGGAAAATATTTCAGAAAGATTCATGTAAACCACTTGCTAACTTGCCATTAAAAACACTCCTCCCTACTTAATCATAATTTGTTCCTGTTAGCTGATCGGGACTTGCTTCTATCTCTTATCACAATCTTGGGTATTGTTCAAGGCCTGGAACTAGTCTGTCTTTGGGATTATTGGCTTATGTGAAGCATTCACTGTTGGCATGGGAGAAACTGTAAAACCAGAACTTCAACTGGAGCTTTTCTTTCTTAATTTTTCTGCTGAAAGATAGTGCGGTGGCTTGAAGAACTCTTTGGATCCTGCTTTAGCAAACTGAACTCTGGTCTCTACTACAGAATGTCTTGTCTTGGTCTGGAGCATTTTCAGAAGTGTGGAAGACATCTCTGGTTTACCTTTATAGACCTTTAATGAAGTACAGTATCTCTTTGCTTATCTGATACTCAGTGTGTATTTGTATGCCCAGAGCACATCCCTCAGCATTGACAGTACAGGAATCATATCTCCCAAATTTTATCCCCTTGAGAAAATGGTAACTATCTAGCAGAACATCAGATATTGCTGAGAAAGAAGAGAAATTATTTTATAATCCAGTCTAACAATTGTTTGAGACAACTCAGTTAAATCAGTGCTACCTCCTTGTCTGCTAAGCTTTATGTTTACTAATCTGAGGACTTTTTTTTAAATTTGCCATCATAGACAATTTGTTCATTTAAAAGAATCTAGTTAACTTGTCACCATTACAGTTGAGTGGAAGGTCACTTAGAAGCATAAATTTTTACTATTTCACATCAGTATAACCTTTTTTTTTTAAATTAACAAAACTTCATTGCAAATTGGAGCTAAATATTTACAGTTAAGAAATTTTCTGTGTAGGCATAAAAGATCGCATCATTCAAACCAGCCATTGATGTGCACACTCAACTTTTGATGCAGGCTGGAGATTTTAGGTAGAGTAAATGGGTCACTTTTGCCTCCCATAAATGAGACAGTTAAGTCAAGTCAGCTCATGTTTGTAGGAAATAAGACTTACTTTCACAATCTCAAAATGATCTCTTTGCTGTATGTGCTATCTGTGACTAGAGCTGTTGACTGGGTGGCCTCATTGCTTGCTTCCCTGTCCCAGTGCATGGGTTTCGTTCCGCATGCGCTATCTCTTGCATGACTATGCAATGCCATTATTTCAAGTTCAATCATGGGGCTAGTTTATATTGAAATGTTTTCAACGTTGTTCTTGATATCATTTCAAAGTAGAATTTGAAAGTACACAAAGTAGCTTTTAAAGAAATTGCCTCCATAGAATTTCTTTTTGCAAATCCAATATTAAGTGAAAGCCTCATGATGTTTGTCCTGGCAAAAATGGCAAAGCTGAAGCTTGGTACATAAAACCATTAAAAAGGCAGTCTTTAGAAGCAAGCAGTGGAAAGGATACAAGTGGGCGATCAGCAAGCTTTTCAGGAAAGGCAGGAAGCAGGCTATCAACACTTGGGCCGTTCTTATTGTAGCTGTTATCATAATCGACCGCATGACGCAAAACCGTATCACGTGACTTCTGGGTAGGTATGTAGGTGGTAAGAGGTCACTTTTCACATATGCTCCTTGAAAAGGAAACACATTTAAAGGAAGTTTTAGTCAAAATAATGGCTATGCAAATGTTTAGGTTTGGGGCTAACTTTAAATTTTTAAAAATTCCTCCATCGTCTCTTTTGGCCTTCCTTTGCTTACCTTTTCTGGTTATCGAAGGTTGAGCTCCAGATACACTAGTCTAATTAATGTAAAAATAAAGTGATGTTTAATGCAGCCTTAAGTTTCATGAACAGAAAACACAAGAGGAAATGATCTTTCCTGAAAGGATTTAAGGTTAAAGCCCTGTTGACTTAGGGATGTAGAAGAAACTCTGAAGGTAATATTTACAACCATTCCAGCAGGAAGCACAGAATAGGGCAGAAACAGTGACAGGAAAACCTGTGTGGTTGTGAGTACCAAGGATGAGGGATCGGGAGCTTGGACTTCTTCTGATGGGAGCAGGCGTGCCATAACCCTTGTCTACTGGGCCTTATCTTAAAAAGGGAAAGAGGCTGGATCACATGGGTCTCCAGCATCCCTAGAAACTTTAGATTTAACCTTAAAGAATAGCTTCCGTTGAAAGAAAAGGGCCTTTGATTTTCTAATACTTTAATTTATGACTTATGGTCGGTGGTTTTGGTTGTCAAAAATTATTCACACCTATTTAACTTTACTCTGTTAAATACAAGAAGTGTGGCTTCAGAAATTTGTATTTAAAGCAACTTAAGGTATCCGGATGATTTTTTTTTTTTTTAAACTTCATTCCGGTCATTCTCCCTGTTCAGTAAAGTTGTATACCATTCATTCAGAGTCCATTTTAATTGTTCCATAGAAAGTAATTGATAGTAATTAAATTTTACTAGTAATTTTAATAGTAATAAATTTTTTCCAGACAGAGAGATGCGTGACTACTGAAGTGGTCATCTTTTTTTAACCCCCACGAAAGAGTTTTTATCCCCCCCCCCCAAATCTGTTTCCCTGAGACATCTGGAAAAATGAAGGAACTCAAGAGAACATAAAACGCATTTCAAGACATTCTCTTGAGGGTCTTATAAGCCTTAAAAAAACTGAAAAGGTAAATTTTCCTGTGTTGATTTCTCTGTTTGCATTTGTTCAGTTGTGAGCTGTGATCACCACGGAAGACTCTTAGGTCATGGCCTGCTGAATCTGGCCAAGCGGGACATCTTACTTCATTTTTTCTCCCCCAAAGCAAAATGCTCTGTGTTTAATAAACAAAGTCCCTATACATGAATTGAAGGGCCCTCTTCTGAGTGAACAAACTTGAATGGAGGCCATATTCTTTCTTTATTCGATGTAGTACTTTAGATATTTCCACTTACATGGATTTTTATCATTTTAATTACTAAAGTCAGTAATCGAGACTCCCAGGCTGGCCTTAGACTGATTCGGTATGTAGTAGAGGACGACCTACAACTGCTGATCCTTTTGCCTCCACTTCCCAAATGCTGAGAGACAAGCTTATACCACCTCTGGGGACTTTGTGCACGCACTAGGCAGCACTCCAGGACCTGAGCTACATCTCCAGCCTCCCTTAGAGGCTCCCTTAAATAGTGGGCAAAATAGATTTAATATGTATTTTGGCTTTAACTTTCTAGATAATCTAATTTCATATTGGTAGGTGTATATGAATGAAATAATTACAATGACATGTGAATATGTATTTTGTGAGGATAGCATATGATCAAGTCTGACTTTTTAGAGTATAAAAAAAGTAAAAATCAATCCCTCCTCTGCATGCAAATACATGCCACCAACAGACTGTTTCTAAACTAACTTACCACTTAGCATTTTAAACTTAATTACAATGGAAGAAGGAGGTCATTTCTTATTTTATAAAAGAAAATGCTTAGAAAACCCACTGAAGTTTTAAACTTATGAAAATTTCAGGAAATGAAAAGCATGTGTTTCTGTGCCATTTAAAATTAAACTTTCGGGGCTGGAGAGATGGCTCAGTGGTTAAGAGCATTTACTGCTCTTGATGCTTGCTCCAGGGGATCTGAAGGCCTCCTCTGTCTTCCTTGGACATTTCACGACACTCATGCACTTACATTCAGGCAATACACGCATACACATAAAATAAAAATAGTAAATAAAATATTTTTTAAAAATTAAACTTTTAATTTTACTTAAAAATAACAATTGAATTACCTAATTGTGTCCTCTCATAGAAGAGAACTTCTGCCACCACTACCCCAATAAGAAGTGATTATTACTTATTATTTTAAATTCGCTTAAAGCTTTCAGTGAAATGATTATTTTTAGGGTCATTGAATTATAATAGCAATATTTCATTTCAAGTGATCTCCTAAGGAAGCTTAATTCACTAACTAATACACTTGGTTTTAATATTCTAATATGAAAAGTCTGTTTAAAAATTGCTTCAACCCAGAGTCTCTTGGTTAAATAAAATGCTTAAGAACTGATTTTCTTAGAAATTTCTATCAGGGAAATCTTTATTAAATAGCTGGTTTTCATTTTAGTTATTTAATTGTTGCTTTTAAATTTTTGCTTTATTGGATAGTTTATTAGGTGCAAGATGGTTAAAAAAAGAGAGAGAGAAGGCCTGTTTATTCGAAGAAAACACTAAGAGAAAAGCTCTTACTCAGGTAACTTGGTCCAAGTGACTGACAATATGTGTCAGGGAATCTTTGCCTCCTTATTCATTTCTGGAAGTGTAGACCATGCTGGCCTATAGTAAAGGTAGATACATTTAAATCATAGTTCATATTTTAAGTAAATTAATGGAAATTAATTCAATACCAATTAATATCCTGCCAACTTCTCAACTTCTTTGGCACTAAGTTGTTAAATATATCCATTGATTATTTTGTATATATTTAATCGTATTTTTCTGTTTTGAAGAAAATATATCTTCAAGACATATGTGGATATGTGTATATATGTATCTTAAGGATAAATGAAAATGAATAGTTACAGTTAGGATTAACCTATTTGAAAGTGCATGTAGGAAAGAAAAAAATGCAAAATTATGTTGATTTTTAAATGTTCAGGATGAGGCCAAATGTAGCCCATTTGAAACTTTCGGGAGTGAGTTAAAAGACCAAAAAATGACCAACATAACAACTACCCAATTTGTATAAGCATCCTTCCAGGTAGACACAGCATCTCGATACCAATCTGTGGGACAATATGTCCATCATTGAGTGACACTCAGGATCAGGATCTTCTGGTTTTGTCAAAGTGTATCAGCTCTCTGAGAACTTCTCCAAGCCTGAGAGTTTCATAAAGTAGCCTGAAGCTCATCATTAACAGGATTAAGATGTGGCATGCCCAAATATCCATCTCCTGTCTTGAACTGCTAACCTGATTCAGAACTAGCAATTTTATAGCTAACAGTGGAATTGATGGAGTTCCTGGAGTCATTGTCATACAAGAGAAGCTTTTCCCTTTCAGTACTCATATTTTGAAATATGTTTTACTTTGGTTTTTGTTGAAAATAGACAAGTGTACCCCCCACTGAATTTCTGATTTGAAGACCCTCTTAGGGAATTAAAAAAAAAAAATCTTCAGGGGCCGGAGAGATGGCTCAGCAGTTAAGAACATTAACTGTTCTTGCAGAAGACCTGGGTTTGAATCCCAGCACCCACATGGTGCTAACAGCTGTCTCCAGTTCCAGGGGATCTGACACTTTCTTCTGTCCTCTGTGGGCACTGCACAACAAGGGTGCATTTACATGCATTTAGGCATAACACTCATAGACATAAAATAAAAATAAATAAAAATTTCCGAAAAATCTTGTGCTGGATGGATATGCCTGTAATCCCAGCACCCAGGAAGCTGAGAGAGAAGGATCCCAGCCCTCCAGAGGCTAAGGATCTCAAGTTCAAGTCCAGTCTTGTCTACATAGTGAGATTCTGTCACCCACCTCTACCCCAATAATCTTGCCATATTGCTTCTTACACAGTATAGACTAAACAGATTTTCTTCTTTGAAATAGCAGAAATATGTCATCTTTTTAAAAATGCATAAGTATGTATCTTTTTCCTTTGTGCAAGTATTATGGCCTATTTTAAAAATATTCAGTTTTCTCTCTCTGACTTATTTACTGATTTATGACTACTTTTATAGTACATAACCCGAACAAAACCTACCCATGCATCAATCTGTATCTCTCTGTGTTTCTGCATAAGGGGAGTGTTTTCAGTTCTTCATACAAGTACTTTTACTTGAAATATCAAAGTAATTTAAGCTTGCCTTAGAAATTTCAGGTTATGTTTTTGGAACAAAAGCCATCATTTTGAAAGTTCAAAATCCCTATTAGCCTGTGTAGAAACTTAAGCCTGAGGGTGAAAGCTCATGATAGCCCACTTTTTCAGCCGCTGTGTTTTAAGATAGATTAAAACAGTTTGTTGTAAGTTCAAATGCATTTGGCTTCAATCATCATCTAGAAATTCTCACAAACAACAGCAATTCAGGTTAGTGGATTCAGCAAGACAGTCTTTTTTCAAAGCAAGATGCAGTTAATTTACAGCCTGGCTCTCAAAAGGTTAAAAACTATGATTCTCTGGTGTGTGCCCCCCCACCCCCACCCCAAAAGCCAGATAAGTTTACTTTCTTAAGCATAAAAATAAGCAATATATCTTTTCAATAAATCTGCTAGCACGTAGGGCAGCTGTTAAGCAAACAGAGCTGGATAAGGTTACGAGAAGGAGCTCTGAAGAGCAGAGCTGATGATGCAGAAGCCTGGGAAGAATCTGTCTCAGCCTGTGTTCGTTTGGTGCATTCCACACTTTCTTCAAATGTAGTGAAGCATTTAAAATGCCATTACTCTGAATTTCACATAAAAGTAAAACTCATTCTCAACTCTTTCTAAACATTGCCACATTAAGTAAAATGCAGATAACAAACATGTAAAACCTTGAAGCTTCTCTACCTGTGTGAGGGTGAATGTCTGTAGGATGGGGCCGTTCTCCTCCAAACTGCATGTCTTCCTGTTTTGCAAGCTGCATGCTTTAAAGTTACTGATTATTTTACATAGTACAGATAATTTGGTATGTTGCATAGAAGAAAACCTCATTTTTATTTTCTTTCTAAAATATATCTCTCTATTGAACATTATTAACATTTTCTTTTATTTCAGCTCAGTTTATGCTCTAATAATGGCTAATTGTTATGTTCTAAGCACTTGTTTCTCTGAATGCTCTAATTAATAGAGAAGCATATTTCAATCGCTCTTTTTTCTAAGAAAAAGTCGAGGAATTTTGCTTTATAAAGTAAGATTTTTTTTTTTAAGATTTTTGTTTGTTTGTTTTCTTTAAGTTGCCTCTTGGGAACGTAAGGTTAATACCATGTACAGTACTAGTTTGCATGTATACATTTAAATACTAAAAACTGTAGTACTGCTCGATCCATATCTGACTGCTAGGTTTCAATTGACAGCTGAGGATTTGTGACTGGACCATGAATCAAAACGGCAGGCATTTATACCCCAGTACCAGTGAGGATACATTGGGAATTACTTGGCAAAGGTAACATTTTAATTATTTCCAACCCTACACTTACACCTAAAAATTACATGACCTATAGTGTTTGTTTTTAATTAGTTAAAAGTTCAGTTGTTTTGGCTATACCATCCCTTTTCCCTACCCTTTCCTTTATTTCTCATTTAAATGCAGCATCAAACTAATTTGGGATTATGGCATATGCTAACTGATCATTAGAATTTCTCAATACTGTCAAATGTTTGGTACAATTTATAACATTTTTGGTGAGAGTGGGAGGGGTGTGATTTGACATTTAGATTTAAGGGCCTGAAGATGAAATCATCGCTTTAGGCAAGATTTTTCAGCTATGTGAGGCTAAAACACTGTTTTTCCACATTATATACATTTCCTAACCTCAACTCTTCTCTCTGCTCCTAACGCTAAGCCTTTTTACTTAGTATCATTTATTTTTCTTCCAGAGGGGGAAAACTAGAAGGGAAATTTCAGGTCAATCAATTTACCTGTTGTCAACAGCACCCATACATTTTGGAGTAAGAAGATTATTAGAATCTGTAGCTAAAGATGAAATTTTAATTAATTTTAATTTCTATTTGTATACTGATATGATTTATTTTATTTGGTTGGCTATGAAAATTATTTGAAAATAGTTTTGTCTCATGTATTGATTTTAAAAAGTAATTGTCAGGTAGCTTATGTATTTAAAGCAGTTTGTGTGAATTAATTTCTGGTATAATTTTATATATTGAGATTTAAGAATGTACAAAAGAGAGTGAGATAATCCCTTGAGTTTACTGAATGGAGCCAACATAATTTTTTAGCATTGCTCTGACTGCAGTCTTCTTCCCAGAATGCCTCAGTGGGGCACCTTCTATGCACTGAGTACTAGTTATAAAAAGCTTGCCTCCTTGCCTCCAGCCATACTGCTTGATGATAAGAGTTTGCTGAAGAGTAAGGTTGGAAGGGACAAAAGTCTGTGATTACTCAGATGAAAACTATGAGCTCCCTGGATTCTGTTTTCAAAAGTTCATGGCATTTTACTACTTTAATACCAAAATCATGATAATACAACTTTTCTTCTTTCTAAAGATTGGTAGTAATAATCAGCTTTTAAAATGGATGCATTTTTATGTATTGTGATTTTTTTTTCACCAAGAAGGTTGTATTATACTTCCTAACGGCGGGGGGGGGGATATTAAGGTAATATGTACTTACAAAAGGAAGAAATACTGGGTGAAAATATCATAAATAGTCTTAATGATCAATGGTGCTCAGTTCAACTGAAGGAAAATATCTTAAGAGTCTGAATTAATAAGCCAAAGTTAATATAGTTGGATTTAAGAACACAATGTTTGCATTTTAGTTTATTAAGACCCCCTATACTCCATGCTTTACCTGTCAGTGGTCCATGTCTACACACAAGATTGACATATTTATGACAATTTAAAATTAAATGGAAGGTACACATGTGTATGAATGTCAGAACTTCCTGATCTGTGGATTACTGGTTGCATTTACTTAATCTGGAAGAGCAGAGTACCTCTGAAGTGCAGATTGATGATTTATGATATAACTTCAACTAGTTTCTAGTAGTTTGGGAATTAAAACTTGGTATCCCCCCCCCCAAAAGAAAAGGTGAGTGATGATGGAATCAGAACACAAGTACAGAATGAATGCATGAATGAATGGATGTGATGATTAGCTGCAGTCCTTAGGGAAACATTGTACATGATGAAAACCCCCTTCTTGGCAAGAAAATTGATGTGGCATCTAGTTTGGGCTCATTAGAAATCAGAAAACAAAAATCTGAATTCATGGATTTCCCCCTTCCTCTTAAAATACTATTTTTCTTTGGATTAATAGATAACATCATTTGAAATGTCCTTATTGACTCATAAAGCTCTTAAATTCGTTTGGTTGCATCTGCTCTTTTTATCATGATTCAAGAAGGCACGTAATTAGTAATGCAGGCATCTCTACATATCCCAAGTCTGTGGAGGGGACCACCCTACACACCAGGACAGTCATAGACACGGTTCTTTCAGTCTGTGTATCACACAGTTCAGAATAAATCCACAACAGCAATTTGCTTTGCTTTGTTACTGTTTTCAAAAATGGGCACAATCAGTTCATAACTTTATAATACAAACAGGCCATGTCCATAGCACAGTTTCCCATACATAATTTATAATTTGTACTCTGAAATTGCTTTTAAAACTACATAGTTTTTTCTGCATACAGTATTGTAAAAGGAAATGACAACTGCTGTAACATTGCCACTTTCGGAGCAGATGGTAGACATAGAAGTCTTCAGCACACAACTGAAGCTGTAGCGTAGAAACTATCTGAGAAAGGTAGATTTGTCTGACCAGAGAACTGAATGATTTACCTTTGATGTGGTAGAAAGAGTACAGCACAGGTAGCTTTTGTTGTGGTTGTTGCTTTTGTTTCTAAGAAAAGACAGTCCATGGAGACGGTGTAGGCCAAAGGACCCAGCAGAGCAGGTGTTCAGTTGGCTTTATTTCGTTTGGGTTGTGTCTCCTTTCTTCCTTTCCTGAGAATATAGCCCTTGTCTTGCTTTCTTTTCTGTTGTGCCAGTTGCCTTCCTGAGGTGCTTCCATGTCAAATGCAGTTCACCTGGGGGACTGAAGATGACAGGGAGCTGTGCATGGACTGAGGAAAGCTGGGAGACTTCCTCCTCACTCCAACCCCAACTCAGAAACTTTACCCTCGGCAGCCAAAGCCGACTGTCAGGGTTTTCATAGACCAGATATCTAGGGAGATGTCTTGTTGCTTTGACTCTCTCTCTCTCTCCTCTCTCTCTCTCTCTCTCTCTCTCTCTCTCTCTCTCTCTCTCTTTCTCTCTGTGTGTGTGTGTGTGTGTGCACGCGCACGCGTGCGTGCATGCACTCATAAGTTAAGGGCTTATTAGCATCTTGAGAAAATGAACTTTTCTGCCTAAGCAAGAGGTCACTTACTAGAGTTAACAGACTCAAATGTTGAAGGTCTTACGCCCACTTCACCCCCTAGGAGGGTGATAGGTGATGGATTGCTGTAACTATGTACTGTTGTGTTTGTGTTTTGTCTTCCTCTATGCACAAATTATATTGTTTTTGCACAAGTGAGCTATATGTGGATAAACACATGCAGCAGTTACTGGCCAAGTGGCTTTCTTTCTTGAGAATATAGCCAGACTCTTGCTTGCACTATCAAATGCAAAGGAGCAATATAATCAAATGAAAAGAAAGCTAAAGGACAATCTAAGAATAATATAAACATGTGTTATTTTAAGACATTGGAGGGAGTGCTTTATGCAAAAGAGAAACTGGATTTATTGTTTCGTTCTCCTTTCTCCCCCTTCACCCCTCACGGGAAAATGCAAAGCCACAACTGAGTGGTTGTACGTGTCTGATGGCTTATATAAACATAGAAGGAGCCTTCAGATGGTTAAAATAAACATGTGCGTGTTACTGAAGGATATGTTTACACAAACCATTTGCTCAGCCTCTGAAATAATGAATAAATGAAGATTTCACTGAAATAATTGGAAGATTTTTTTGTTGTTTCTGCTTATGCCATAATTGAATGGCACCAAAGAGACTTTTATCAGCAACTTTCCATGTTACATGTTCCCCGTTCCTTTCTGTTAGTTGAATACTTCATCCTGCCATTACTTTAAACATGTTTTTGTAAGAAATTGTCGTTTATTACTTCAATTCTAGAGAGTTGCTTGATTTCCCAAGAGAGGTTTAGCAGCCAGTAAAGGTTATTTGGATCTGGCTGGTTGGGAGAAGGCGGGCGAAAAGGAAGGGCCAGTAACACGCACTGCACGCCTGTAATTATTGTGGAACGCCGCTGTCCTCAGCCATTTGTCATTTCCCTGCCGTGTCTTTATAAAATGTGTTCTCTCAAAAGCTTAAGAGTAAAAACTTAAACATAATTTCCAATATTAGTTTGCAAATCATATGTGCTTACACACGTGCGAGTGTACCTCTGTGTTTATATGGCCGTAGATATGTGTCATGTGTGTGGTAAGTGCAGGCCTGTCCTTAGGTAGAACAAAGAGTTAACTTTTACTTCAGCATTACACCGAGGTTAGCACTTCCTGCTCTGGGTTTGTTATCTGGACACATAACTGCAGCACAGCAGCTGGGTTGTTCTGAGGTTCCTGGAGGGAGCTGGATTCTCAGAGTGCTGAATCTCCTTTTCAGCTGTTAGCTCTAAAGTGTATTCAGAATGTGCAGATTTTTATACACCATTCCAGGCCCCTAGCAGCACTCTGAGACGCTGATAGAAATGCTGATAGGACAGATGCATAGAAGAATCTTTGGTTCAAGGCAGAGAATTACAAAAGCCAAAGTTGCATGTGATCGGTGTTTGGTAACAGGACTGCTAACTGGTGTTCTTCTTTGCATTTAGACATTCTCTTGAAAGCAGTTACCTTCCATTCTCATCAATATCATTTGCACCTGTTATGAAATCAAAACTAAAGACATTAACATTGTTTAAAATGATCTGAAATGGTTTTCACAAACACATACTGTCTCTGATCTGGCTATTGAAAAATAGGTTGGAACTTGTATTTTTTGCTTACCTTTCTCCATTTATAAAGACTGTACAACAGGACGTTTCCTTTTTATCTAGACAAACTCTTCAGAACACTTCCTAAGAAATTAATTGTATTCCAGCCAGACTTGCATGCTGCCATCCCACAGGAAATGGGTCAGCAATCCATTAAGATGCCATTAGATAATCTAATTTGGAACTTAATCTCTAAATTAACCATGCCCCATACTTGAAGCATACTTGAGAGAAAGAAAAAAAGTTTACGTTTGAATCGATAGGGGAGCCGAAGCGTGAAGAAGGCTGTTTGTTTTTTCTGTAGCTGTGGTCACGTCTCAAGCCGTCTGGTAACCAGGAGAAACCAGACATGATGTAATTCCAGATTGAACTTGAACTTCAGGGACTTAGGATGGGGGAACAATGGGCCACAGGAATCAATAATGTCCATTTTCCACGATTCTGTTTGGAGCTTTGCGTTAACCTTCCTGGGAGAGGCAGCAGGCTGAGAAGTGTGACCAAAATGAGATGACCCAGGGACAAGATGTTAGAGGAAAGAGAACAACTTTCTTGGAGGCTTTCTGAGTAGCACTGAGATTCCAGCAGGACTAGAACGGTCCCCACTGTGCGGTAAAGCAGTGGCCGTTCAGAGCACTCTTTTTTCACTTAGGTAGGACAAACTTAATCTTAGTTTCCTGTCAGATGATTTTTGGCAGTGCGACTGGAGAGGGAGGAGCCAAGATTCAGAAACTATAAACCTTGCTGATTAACCCTTTGCAGCGAAAGGAAGGTTATTAAACACCTACCTTGTTTGAAGATGGTTTATGCAAAGCACCATGTAAACATACGTATTCTGTGTGGCGAAATCGGCTCCATTGAGACCCATACACCCGCCATTCATTAGTTTACCTTTTTGATCCTCATCTTTCTTACTGCTGGGACTAGGTGTACTAGGAATTTGGGTCATATTTAAATAACAAAGTCTATAAATGAGTACACTTTATAGTAACCATAAGAAATTATAGAAGAAAAGGCAACAGCCCACTGAATTTCAAGAAATTGAAAACTAATAAGTAGTAGCATATCAGAAATTGCAGAAAGTTACCATTTTTCTCTACTTCATTTTTCTTTAGGTCTCTGCACACGTGAATAGAGTCAAAGTCCCAATATCAAAAGGTTCAGTTCTTAATCCTTTGTAATCTCATGCTTCAGAATTCCAGTGTAAACAAGTTCTCTCTTTTAGAGGTGAAGTTGTGCAAATAATACTTATTTTTGTTTTAAAATGAAAATCACGTGTTAAAGAATCTCTTGGCCTTTGTACAAAATGTACATTTCTGCTTAATTTAGTATGCCTTTGGTGATCTTCTCTAGTGAAAGGCTCTGTTTTGGAGCACCATTTTTGTATGGAATTTTGTCTGCTGTTGAAGAATCACTTATGCAAATCAAGAGGAGCTGTAGCTCTCTTAACAATAGCCCTGCAAAGGAACCCGGGGTGGAGAGGAATACAGACTGGAGGGAGGAGTGAAAGTGGCATGTGGCTCTGCAGCGTGGTCTGTGGGAGGAGATGAAGCTCAGTACAGTTAGCCTGATAATTCCGTGTATTCTCAATGACGTCAGCCTCCCACCGCTTCTTAAGTGGTTATCTGTGTATGTGTGTGTCCGGTAATTTATTTATAACTAGTCATCTTCATACTTCTCCACTTTACATTTTGAGCTCTAAACTATGAACAAGACCAAACAAAATTGTTTTTAAAAATTTGCTTAATTTGGCTGATTGGGTTTTTTTTTTTAAATCATACTTCTATTTTAACTAAGTATTCTAAGCAAGTAAGTTTTTGTTCCCCTTTAGTACATAGATTGCCTTGTTGAAGGACCTTCTAGGGTTCTATAAAAACTTTTATACTACAAGTTTAGCAGTTTGCTGAGCTCATTTAGTATTTAGCTGCAGTGGTTCTGTGTAAAGACGTTTCTTGCTTGTGTTCTTCGTTAGGTAAAGTATTTCACTGTAATGTGTCCTTTTTTGACTTAGAAAATGCTTATACTGGCACATGGTACAGTTAACCCTCCATCTAGCATACCCCAGGAGCAGAACCCATCTGAAACAATTGAGTATCAGTCAACAAGGTTTGACAGCCTACCATTTGATGTTATTTTCCAAACCGTTGCTCCCCGAGGATTAACAATAAAAGAGGCTATTTACCTACTTAGTTAAGAAATAAATGTGTTTCTCTTTCATTACTGTGAAGTGCTATTGCTTGCAGTTAGAGTCGTTCCGCAAGCCACCTGCAGTTCATGAGATTTGGTGTTTCCCAGAGAGCCCACAAGGGTACTTTGCAGATCAGGTAAGAGCTAGCCAGGGAGCTTTCTGATATAGATTATTACAAATAGTGATAATCATTAGAAATCATCTTGCATGCAAATAGGATCATTCAGATGGCAATAGAAATCATTAAAAATGGGAAAAATAAATCGAACAAAGCCAAGACCTGTGTAAAGCACACTGTATATTCCACTTCTAGTCTGGCCTCATATGAAAAGGACTCAAAAGCAAATCACTGTCACACGCCCACAGCTGTACATACACAATGAAGGCACACATTGCTTTCAGGTGTGAAAAGTAACTGGCATTGGACAAAGAAAGGACAGTTACTCATGCTGAAGTTGGCCTCAAGAGTTATGCTTCCAGGGGAGTCCCAGAGCGTCTGACAGGCCATAAGTCAGTGATTCTCTTCTATAATCTACCTGTAGTTAAAAAAAAATGATATTTATATATTAGAACCTTGACACTATATGAACCAATTGGAATGCCTAATTCATTATCAAATGAACACCAACTAGTAATATGTGAATTCTTCCATTTTTCAAAGAGCTCTTACTGTTTTAGTGACCTAAGACAACAGGTGAGGTTTTAGTATTTACTTATTTTTATGTGTTTGCGTGTGTGCCTAAGTGAGTTTATGTGCACCATGTATGTACAGGAGCCCTCAGAGGTCAGAAGAGGGCGGCAGACCTATTGAACTGGAATTGTAGGTGGTTGTGAGCTGCCATGTATGTGATGGGAACAGAACTCGGGTCCTCTGCAAGGGCAGTAAGGGCTCATAACTGCTGAGCCAGCTCTCCAGCCTCTAGGTGAAGTTTTTTACTTTGGTTCTGTCTCAGCTTAATGACTTCATCTGTGTGTATTTGGCATCCTGTAGTTCTGGTTGGTTATTGAGTTGAAAGCTAAGGAGCCAATCATTTTGGCCTCGAAGGCACACTCACTGAATTAAAAAAGAATTTTTAAAAAATAACTACATCAGATGTTGCTTTGGTACCAAGAACAACTTTTTCCTCTTTCAGTGGAAAACAAATAGTCCATTTATTCCTTTAGTGCAAAGAATAACTGATTTATACAGTTTATCCTGAATAAGAAATATACAGGTAGCAAGTTTTAAAGAGTGAGTACCTCCTTCCCTCTGAGCTGTCACCATAATGTCACCCTGGCTGAACTAGGTCTGCTTCCCGGGAAGATAGGGTTTTTTTGGTATTTGATATTGCTTGGCCTCTGTGCACAAGCCCCTTCTGCAATATTGGCTAGGCCGTGATATAGTTTGCGTGGCACCTAGCAAACTCATTGTCTCTTGAGACAAATGCTTGCCTTTAGAAAATACTGTTCAAAAGTTCTTTCTAAGGATAGTCTAGCATCTCATTTTGTAAGAAGGCAGTACATAGTGAAATGGCCATGGGACTCAGAAAGAGCTGATAGTATGTGAGGGATAGGTGGGACATTGGCCTCAGTTTCTTTACCTGTGAAATGGGGATGATAATGGCCATTTCAAGAATTCATATGTAAAACACCAAAGATGGTACCTTGCTCTTAGTGGTCGTCAGCATGGTTATTGTCTGGAAATTTCTCCATTTGTGCTAATGCTGTGCATTGAATCATGCAGACGTCTGAATTATTTCCAATTCAGTTGTCTTCCTGCTAGCCTCAAAGTTTTCTTTAAATGATTTGGTCAGTTTCTTAAAAAAGACGTGCCCCTAGTGTAGAGTGAACCAGGGCCATCATCTACCATGAACACATCATAAAGTCAAAGTAATTGACTTACTTCTTCCTCTTGCATGGAGAACCAGTTCACATAAGTGGTCATAATAAAGTGACTTTTTTCTCCAAGATATGAGACATTTTGTTTTGTTTTTGAAATTTTGTGTTAGCTTTGATGTGTTTTGTTTATAAGGATACGTCATTATGCGTGCCATCAGGCTGAGCTGGATTCTGCTTTACAATCCTATCAAAATCTTTTGAATTGTTTTTGTGCCTTACTTTTCATTCTTTTACTTTCATTGTATGATGATGGGCAGTACATGTTTTCTACACATATGCTATCAAATATCAATCAGATTCATCTTGAATTTGCCTCAAGAAAGATTATTTGACATTGGAAAGTTTAAAAACAAAGTAAATGTGACCTTGAAGATACATTGTTAAAGTGTCTGCAGTTGGTCTTGACTATTTTAAATCCTTTTAGTTATGTTCAGACTCTTTCGAGTCAAAGTGTAGTTTGTTGGATTGAACATAAAATAATTGGTAGAATTCTACCATGAATTAAGACCAGGAAGAATTTTACACGTAGCTAATCTGCATGTGTAGATGTATTTATTTCATACAAATATGTGATTACTGGCATTGATTTGTGTTAGAGATAGGGTTGTATTGATAATGTGGCGTTGATACCTTCTTACTTGAATAAGTTTACAGTTTTAGGTGCTAGTTAGGATTTTTCTAATTAAATGATCTAGATCATTTTATTTGACTTAATATTTTTTTTTACATTGTGATACTGGTTTTGAATTACTTTTATCAGGATTTTCCCCCTAAGGGAACTGAAAAAAAAAAAAACCCTCTAAAGAATATGCCTTATAGTTGTGAACTGAACCTACAGGTTGGCAGTAAGAGGCTTGTAAAACTCAGATACGGGGTCTGCATGTTCATGTTTGAGATTTACTTTCCCCCAAAGGTTCATAAACAGTATTGATAAATATATTGCACCCCACTGTTTTGCTATGGCCATAACATAGGCTAGGAGGTTTAAGGATTTAACTAAACATTTAAATTAAATTTGTTACACGTTCTGCAGCAAAAGTCCAGAATTAAGTTCTTTTTATCAGACATTTTCTTAAGAATGATAAGAGTAAAAAAGCAATTGGAAATTAAACCTTAAGTTCTTATCTTTTCTCCCAGTAGCTGTAGACTTATAATTTTAGGAGTCGCTCCTAGTTTCAGTCATTAAAATACACTCTGTATGTATAGAGCATTCGCTCTGTAGATGAGTTTCTTACGTATTTTAGGATTCTTGTTGATTTTGCAGTGACTCGCCTGTTGTTAATTGTATTGCCTGGGATTATTTGTTGAGCTAGTTCTTTTGCTTTTGATGCATGCTTCTTTAGGTTAAAAATAATAGGTGACTATTTTGTAATTTGTCTTACTGTTAAGAAATAGCATCATCTATGGCCAGACTCCATAAAGATAGATAAGACTAGGCCATTTTCTCCATGGAGTTCACCTTTCAGTCAGAGAGATAATTTCAGAGAGCGGATGATCATGGTATGAATAACAAATACCGTGATAGGGCTGTGTACAAAGCGCAAAGGAAGCACCACTAAGGAGAAAATAAGTTTCTTGATGCATTATGTAACATTGTTCCCAATCAATGGTGCAAACTACGGAAATAATTGCTGAAGATGTGTGTGGGAAGAGAGCAACGTGTGAAAACAGTTAAGTCTCTTAGAAAAGATTTCAATAACAATATTCTTAGAGTTATTTTTTTAATCAAACAATGAACACATAAAAGTTGGAATGCTATTTTTCCTACATAAACTTGTTAGGACAGAGCATCTCTAACTTTAAATTCAGAGATATCTATTTTCTCTGAACGGGATCAAATGACAGTGTGTTTATAAATACATGAGATTAAGGTCAATACTTTTAAAAAATAGTTGGGTGTGAGTTCAATTGATCTGCTCATCTAAAATTGTATAGTGCTCTACCATATGCCAGGTCCTTTACGAAATGACAAGAGATGAATTTTGCTGTCGTGATGTTTGACATCATAAAACCTCTTGAACAAAAAAAGGTCATTGTGATTCTTTTTTATTTGAAACATTGTCAGAGAAATACATACCTAGACAGGTAGAAATAAGCCAGGTTTTGTATAGAGATATCCTCAGAGTAAAATGATTATATATAAGGGTTTTTTTTCCAATCTAAAATTGTTCCTTTGTATTAACTTTCCATGATGCTTTTCCCCCTTTGGGACTCAAACATGAACAGATTAGTGTATGTAGATGGCTAACTGCAATAACAGTATCCATCTTGCCCTATAGTTTCAACAGTAAGGCAAAGGACACTACATTTAAAACATTGAAAGTATGTCTGCCTGCCAAGCCACTGTGATACCAGGCTGATTTGTCTGTTTGGTGTTATCCTAGTTCAGTGACCATTTTCCCAGCTGTTACTTAGCTAACATGAATTCCAAGTTGAATATTGATACAAACAATACAGGTGATTAGGTGGGCCCCAAAATGTCTGGTGTGGGGTGTTTCATGGTATGTGAATCTGGCCTTCCTTTTCTGGTACTTTTATGAGAAATAATGCTTGTAGCAACTAGAGAAGTGTTTTTCAAACTTATTTTTAGACCATCTCAAATCCTACATAGATTGACGCACAGCTGACTAGGGAAGCTTGCTCGGCCCTCACCCTCCTCTTTGTGCTCTCCCTCAGAGGACCTCAGATGTGCGGTCATTCCTGGTGGTAAGGGCAGGGAATGCTCAGGCCTCTGTTGCCAGCCAGTGTAAGGAAAAATAAATTGAAAGGAAAACTTTGGTTCTACTAAGAGGAAATCATGCAGGAGAGTAGGAAAATACTGGAGAGTCTTGGAACAGACGCTCAAGAGGAGATCTGGCAGCCTCCTGCGCTGCGTCCTCCGCAGTGGGCTTCTTCTGCATAGAGCCGAACAAAACCGGCTCATGTGGTCCAGGACAAATGTTCATTTGATCTACTAAAATTCTTCAGTTACGTTTGATAATAGATATTTCAAATTGCATACTATGGGCCTGCCTGAAATGTGTTATTTCCTCATGTGAGGGAAAAAGAAATACATTTCATTACATTTTTAAATTTTATTTAACCCAATAGGCAGATAAAACCCATTTACTCCAATGACTTGTGAATGAAAGGTTAAGCAAGATTGATATATCTGGCAAACTACAGAAGTTGTATCATTGTAAATTGTTGCTTTTTTTCTTTTCTTGGACAATAAAAATTATATTGCATTTTTTACATTGAAGTGAAGAGGATCAAATATTTTAAGAAGAACATCCATAATCACTAGAGTTCAAGAACTGTGAATGTTTCCTAATTCACGTTTCTCTGCATCTCAGTTAGGTCTCACTTTCCATGAAATAAACAGATCATAAAGTGTATGTATAGTGTGTATAATTTAGCACAGTTATTTCATATTATTAATTTTGAAAATGCAATAGTCATAATTTGTTGTGTCTAGATGTTATCCTTTCATACTGCTGTAAATTTTAACATTGTGTTTTTTCTTTTTCTCTCTCCCTCCCTACTGCCCCTCTGTCAACAGTCCTGGTACCTGGGCTAGCTTGGTTCCTTTCCAAGTGTCAAATAGGACACCCATCCTACCGGCAAATGTCCAAAATTATGGTTTGAACATAATTGGAGAACCTTTCCTTCAAGCAGAAACGAGCAACTGAGGGAAAAGGAAATGCAACAATAGTTTAAGAAATTTAGGGGAAAAAAAATCAAAACAAAAAGCAAAAAAAGGAAAAGAGGAAGACGGGACAAAACAAAGGGAGAAGGGAGAGAAAATGAAGAAAGAAGATGATAGACCAGCAACTGCAGCACTTACAATCACTAATTCCCTTAAGGTTGAAACTATAATGACATTCAAGGGTCGATGATATTTCACTGATGGTAGATCGCAGCCCCTGCAACGTAGCCTTTGTTACATGAAGTCCGCTGGGAAATAGATGTTCTGTCTCTATGACAATATATTTTAACTGACTTTCTAGATGCCTTAATATTTGCATGATAAGCTAGTTTTCTTGGTTTAGTCTTCTTGTTGTTTACGCATGGAATCACTGTTCCGGTTATCTCACCAACAAAGGCTAGGAGGCAGCGCCAAAGGTGCTGGAGAGCCACGAGCCAGCCATTTTATAAGCACTCTGATTTCTAAAAGTTAAAAAATATATAAAATCTCTGTAGCCTTTAGTTATCAGTACAGATTTATTGAATTTTGGCCCTTAACCCAGCCTTTCCCAGTGTGTAACCCAGTTTGGAATCTTCAAAAAAAAAAAAAAAAAAAAAAAAAAAAAAAAAAAAAAAAAAAAAAAAAAAAAAAAAAAAAAGAAAAAAAATGAAAAAAAAGAAAAATAGAAAAAAAAAACCAAAAAACAGTTTGAACTCAAAGGCTCTATGGAAGAAATGCCTCTATGTAGGTAAAGTGTTATCTCTGCATGCAACAGTAAAAATTAATATAATATTTTCCCCACAAAAGAAACACTTAACAGAGGCAAGTGCAATTTATAAATTTATATCTAAAGGGGAATCATGATTAAAGTCCTTTAGCCCTTGGACTCTAAATTGAGGGGATTAAAAAGAATTTAAAATAATTTTGAACGAATTTATTTCCCCCTCAGTTTTGAGGGCATTTAAGAAGGCATTGAATCAAGACAGATCATGTGCTCGAGGAAAAATGAATGAAAACACAGCACTTATGTCGGTGGCTTAGCTGCAGCCTCCCTGGAGGTCGAGTTATTTATTTAAAATTACTGGTTGCATCAAGAACCCATAGGGTGTACAAAAGGTTCTATAAAATCTGCATTCTAGAGACAAAGAGGCAGGCAAATCCATGTCACCAGGGTAAAACTTACAGTTTACAAACTGGGAACGCCAGGGTGTAGGATATAAAAACGCACTCTTGAGGAAGCAAGTGTCATCAGGGTGCTGGAAACTTGCATGGTGCTTACAGACATTAGCCTTGTTCAACAAATTTCTTGTATTGACAGATCCATAGTGTGCATGGGCAGACACATGTTGCCTCTATGTCTCTTAAAATTTTAATTAAAAATAATCTTTCCAGTAATCCTAATTTGCACGAAGATATAATGTCCACATTACGTGCCTTGCCTTGAAATCTAGAAAACAAAAGACAAAAAAACACAAAAAAAAACACAAAAAGTGACATCACTACACTTGTTTTGCTGCATTTATTATCATTTTAAATCTTTACCATTTTTATGACAAAATATTTTGTACTCCAGACGAAGAAAAATGTGTGACATCATGGATTTTTTAGACAGTTATACCTTTATCTCACATTTATAAAGCATATCATGGCTGTGTATAGTTGCCGCTTAAAAATTGTAATCGACCAGCAATATTTTCAGTATTTTGGTGTTTTTTCTATTAACCTTTCATGTTTTTCATCTTCCAATTAATATTTGGGGGGAGGGTTTCAAATTTATACGAATTATGCAATACCAAGTTTGCCTATGTGGGTAGTGCTCTTAGCTGTATTGGTTATAATAGGTAAGTACACAGATTTAAAAAAAATAATGTATGCTTTTTTTGTTTGTTTGTTGTTTGTTTTAATTGACCAAAGTGGGTACTGCTATTTTTGCAGTGTGATGAGGTCCTTTTGTGTACTGAGAGATGGACAGGGGATTTTTTTTTTAATATACATATATATATATATTCTGGGGCGGGTGGGAGGATTTTTAACACTTTACAGTGTAGCTGTGAAGCACTGCACCCCGAGGTGGGCCTGGGCTGCAAAGCGATCATTCTGCCTACTGTGACAAGTTTCAATTTACACAGGTTTCCCTCTCTACTTTCTCACCTGGGGTGCAAGCCGAACTCATTTCTGATTTTCAAGATAACAAATTAGGAGGAACAAGCAAACACAATAAATCCTCCTAGAGGCAGACTTGGCTTAGAAGAACTGTCTTATCTTATTTTAGTTGTTGTTGATAGTTTTTCTTAAAAGTTCCAAATCCACAGTGGAAAGTGAGCCTGTCTCATACTTGGCAAAGACATTGCTTCAAATGTCCACAGAGCGGATGTTGGCTGTTTCACAGTTTTGAGGTTTAACACAGGAATATGCTTTCTCCTACCAAGCACATTCAGCCAGCTGGAGGGAGTGCGCCCATATTCTTTCCCAGCCCTGTTTCATTTTGTTAATGACAGGATATGATTTACCTGTGACTTACTACTTCAGATGAATGGCAGTGCACTTGGGATTTTGTTTTTCAATATCCAGAAGATTGACTAGAGAGAGAGGATTGCTGTTATTGAATGTATTTGGACTGATAGATTAAAATCAAAGTTCAATTTTTAAGGAACAAAAATAAATAAATCTTGTTTTTATTTTACCCACCCTTATAAACTGAAAAGTAGAACAGAATTTTAAGAAATTAATTTTCCTGTGGATGAATTAAACCTATTAGATAATGAGATTTGTTTTGAAGGGATAGTACTTCAAATATATATTTGGGTTAATTTCCCCTGAGGGCTAGAGGTGAATGGAGGCTGATTTTATTTTGTCCTCCCCTCACCCCCACCCAGTCCTGTTGAGTGAATTCATTGCTAGAGGGAGACTCTTTCAAAATTAGGAACACACAGTAGGCCACATAGAGTAGCCCGTGACCCCCGCCCCCCCAGGCCATGGCCTAATAAGATAAACTGTCAGTTGTCCTCACAGCAGATCATTTAATGATGAATACATTAGAACAATGCTTATAGGCCTAAGAATTGTTTCTGATTCATCCACTCAGTTTGATGGCCCAAATGCTGGATAGCACAGTGGGATCCTAGGACCCAGGTTCCTAAGGAAGTGCCACCATGTCTGGGACGCCCTGCAGACAGCAGAGCCTCTCAGCCAGGCTCTGCATGTATCTCTGGCCTGTTAGGTGAAGAACACAGCCCCACAGGACACACAGTATTCTTTCTGGGCAGACTCACTCTCCTTTTTGCTAGTGAATGAGGAATTCTAGCTAAATTAAATATCGTGCTGTGGGTATTCCTGCCTGCCTCTTGGATACAAAGGCCTAGTATGAGTGTTGACTTTTTTCAACCAGTTTTTCTTCTTTCCTTTTGTGATAAATCTCTTGAAAGTACTACTATATATAATCTCAAATCCATTTTTTAGCCTCTTCTTTTTTTTTTTTTTAAACCAGGAAGTATACTCTGATGAGGGGCCCCACTTTTGCAGATCTTGCACGCCCCTTCCTTACCCAGCGCTGCAGAGCTTTCAGGATGGGGACGGTCACTCAAGGGCGCCTGTCTCTACAGGTGTGGTGGTGTCTCTGGCCACCAGCTCATGGCACTGTCCAGCCTTCGTTGCGTTGCTTTGCAGCCCACCACTCACAGTGCCTCTGAAGTGTGTTTCCCTGGAGTGACGTGAGCAGTTGAGGCTTGCCTAAGGAAAAATCCTGAGGGGCAGTGAAGGAGACTGTACATAAAGACATGGCAAAACCTTAATTATAGCAATATAGTTATCGGGTAATGTTCGGGTGGGCAGCTCCATTAAAAAGTATGTGAATGGATCTGTGAAGCTGCGAGAGGAAGAAGAGAGGTCTTCTGAATGAACCGCCTACCTTGTAGACAGTAATTTGTACACTGTATAGTTTTGTTAAGAATTTTTTTTAAATTAAAATGCCCATGTTTGTAAAGCTAACTTTTTAACAATTATAATGGAACTGTATGTTGTTTCCATTTTTAAAGTAAACAAGAATATTCCTTGTTTAGAGACTGGACTTGAGTTAAAACTCTCCAGGCTCATAAGTTATGTATTAAAAAGAAATCTGTCCATGTTAGGAGATATTTCACAGATTCCTGTGCTTGAAAAGCACAGGACACTAATCCTTTAAAAAAGTGTAAATGGAGAAAAGTTATATTTTATGAAGGTTATTTTGTTGTATTTAGTATTGGAAAAGTTGGTTTTCAGAGCATTTCAGAATGTCGGAAGCACCACTGTCTTTTTATTAGTATATAAGGCCTTTAGCAAAAAGTTTTTGTGATTATTACATGATGGTATTTAAGGTTAAGTTTCACAGAGCATTCAGGATAGGCAGAAAACAAACAGTGCTATGTCTCAACATGAGGTGTCCTCAGGGAGCAGAATCTTGGATTTGTGACTTGTAGGTTCATAAGGACTCGACGAAAGAGATTGCACGGGAACATCTTCAGCGGTGTGAAGCAGGACGTGTTCTCTACCTAGACTCAGAGTCTATGTACTGTGTGAAACAATGAAGGCTGCAGAAGCCGGCCGTATTCAGTGTACAGTATTCATTCTCAATGAAACAACTCTACAATATTGCTGGCAGATAGGCCCCAAGCATGACATTCAGTATAGTTTACATGTTCCTGTCAAGGTCTTTTGTTAACATTAACCAGCTGCATGCTTCCTGGACATTAAGAATTTGGGTTTCTATAGAAAACTTTTTAAAATGTGCAGGCTATTCAAGTCCAACAGTAAAAACTCAAAATTGAATGTTCTGCTCCGTGCTGAAGGAGCTGAAAGCTGCCTTCTTCATATTTTGCACTTTCTGGTAGTTCCCCTG
>NW_008351881.1:7280068-7315068 GCF_000622305.1 Nannospalax galili | reverse complement strand
CTATGGAGAGACCTTTTGAAAATGTTTGCCTCTATTGGAGCCAATCAAGGTTTGGAGATAGAAAAAGAAATGTCAGTTATAGAGGAGGTGGCACAGCAATAACCCAGACCCGCTCTTGGGGCTTGGTGTGTCTGACTTCAAATCCTGAAGACATGGAGATCAGCTCTGTAACAAATTACCTAAGCTTTCTTTGCTTGGGTTCCCTTCTCTGTAAAATGATTTATTAATGATAGCACCTGTCTTAGGCTTCTGAGAGGATAAATAAGGTTTTCCACGTAAAACCCCCTCATGGCACCTGGTAGCTGTTCTTATGATTGTGTGGGATAATAATATTCATATTAGGAATGCACGGGTTGGTTTTTGTGGAATGAAGACAAAAGGGCGTAAACTATTTTTATTAGCAATTTTTGTCTTCTTGTGATTGAAAAATAATTGAATCTCGGCTGGTTGGAGATCATTACTTCCTTTCCCTGCTAGCTTTAATTCTGTGGCAGCAAGCAAGTCTCTCTTGACAGACACACCAGTGGACTCCTTCCCGGAGACTGCCTTCAGTGGAAACTGCACGCCTATGCATGACCTTCTAGACGTTCTCTTTGGGTGATGTCAATGTTTTTCTTTCTCTGGGAGGTGTGAAGAGAGCACTGGTTTCTTAAATGAATTAATTCTCAAAGTAGTGTTCATTATAGGAAACACAATTCATAAGGACTAGAAGTTTGTGTGAAGTCCCAAGTCTTGAACAGTATTTGGGAGACACCTCTTTCCTCTGACAACTGATGGCTGCCATTTGTGCTCCTCCTGTGGGACACACCATTCTTTTCTCCTACGGTGGGGACTGGATAGAGAGATGAAGTCTGGAATGCACTGGGAGAGACTGCTGGTGATGGAGATGGGAAGCTTTCCCAGCTTCAACGACGGAACCCCACAACTTCCTTACAGGATACAACAGCTAAAGGGAGCAAAGCGTGCTTTGTAGGCCATGCGGTGGATCCCCTTTGCAGTGTTGTCCCTTCTCCCCCAGTTCACCGAATCCACATGTCATCACATTCTCCTTAGATTATAAAAGTCGCCCTTTCCGCATCGCAGGCTTCTGGTGTCTCTTGTTCCAAAACGGACCGGTTTTCCACTTCCACAAAACACCCTGTCTGGAGCAATCTGGACTGCTGGATTCTGTCATCAGAATAACTCACATGAAGGCCCAAGTTACAATTAAGAGCATAATGGAGGTGGGGAAGTTACATTTTCTAAGAAACAGTTGCTACTACCAATTTCGGGGGAGTGGGGAATGTTGTGGCTCTGCTTTTCTAAAATTCGTTTTTATTGAACTTTTGTGTATTTCATACAGAACATCTCAATCTTAACCATCTTTATACCCCCATCCCCACTGGCACCCTCCCATAGCTGCCTCCCCACACCCCAGCCCCAGAACCCTGTACTCTGTCATCTGTGTTAAGGTCCACTGTGTCAAGTTAGTGTCTCCAGGCATTCCCCAGTGCAAGACCATCCACTGAGGACTAGTCAGCCTATCTAGTGTCTCTTGTTTTAGAAAGGTCAGCTCTTCCTCACCTAGCAGTAATCAATTGCCAATATTTCTTCAGCTAAGATTGGGGTCTATATATATGTGGCTGGAGTGGTCACAGATCTTAGAGAAAACCCCAAGGCTGTCACATCCCTAGACTAATGTGATTTCTTACTATGTGCAAAATATGTATCCTTATATTTACAGACAAATATCCCAGTCCCCACTCATCAAAGAAGCTTATTTTGCACCAGTCAGAGACTATTACCAAGTACCACAACTGGCCGCATACATTGTCTATGAATTTGGGGGTTATTTTTGTTTGTTTGTTTGTTTGTTTGTTTTATCACATGGTCTCTCCCTAGTCCCAGCCCGCCTGGAACTCACCATATGGACCAGGCTGGCCTGGAACAGAGATCTGCCTGCCTCTGCATCCTGAGGTACTACTATCATTTTTAAGACAGAAGATTCCTTGGTGGGTCAATTGTCGCCTTTGTGTCAGAAATGCAAATCAATACAGGTATGGGCAGGGTAGGTAGCACAGCTGGGTAAGCAGGCAGAGTTCACAAAAAGGAGGCATGGGGCCTACAATATCCTGGGAAGGAATGTCACATAAACAGCAGCATCCAGGAACTCCATGGAGCCCAGGAGTGTGGATTTTATAAGGCTCGGTGCTTCACAGAAGTGCCCCGCCACAGTACTGTGGCCACTGACAAACGTGTGGAGCATATATTGCCTTAGCTCCCAGGGCACCATTGATGCCCCCCTACCCAACCTGTATCAGCAGCCCCGGCTCCACGAGGTGGAGAGACCAGAGAATCTTCTCAGAGGAGACTAGAATCCTGTGTCAAACCCATCCTGTATTTACCATGTATGTTTTACTCAATGACTAACATTTTTACCAAATATCTTAGGGTCAGAATACTCTCTGTTAGTATGAAACGAATGTGCTTTTTAAATGCCTGTCCAGAAAAGGAAGTGAGAGAAATGACAACAATGGAACCTTATCATGTTAAGAATCCTAGTTAAAATAATAATTAAAAAGAAAACTTCAGCCCAATATCCACTTAAATTGTATTTATCTTTTTTGTGAAAATATAAATCATCGACCTGGTATTTCCAAGACTTTACTAAATTATCTAGCATATTCAAATACCTCCCTCTCTCTGTCTCACTCTCTTTTTTCCCCTGGTCTTTGAGGCAGGGTCTCCCTGTAGCCCCAACTGGCCTGGAACTTACTATGTAGACCAGGCTGGCCTCCGTTGACAGAGATCTGCCTGCCTCTGCCTCCTGAGTGCTGGGATTAAAGGTGTGTGCCACCACGCCTCACTATTAAAAGCCCCTTTTCTTATGTGTATTTTTTGCTTGACATTAAGTAGACAACACTGCCTAAATCAAGAGTAAGAAGTGGTATTTCTGTATCAGGAAGAGCTGATTCAGTTTCAGGAAGAACTTTGTGGAAATTTCTTAGCTTTCTTCATGTGCAGGAAACTACAAACTAGAATGTAATTAACCACCTTTAAATAAACTCAAACACTTTGGGTGTGACAAAGTCTGGGAAAATCAAGAATCATTAAATTAGAAAAAAAACTAAGGATAAAACAGAGAAGCTTGAAAATCTCTCTCAGTAGTAGGAAGAAAGATCATGAAGAA
The DNA here is from genome assembly GCF_000622305.1 of Nannospalax galili. Classification (NCBI taxonomy): domain Eukaryota; kingdom Metazoa; phylum Chordata; class Mammalia; order Rodentia; family Spalacidae; genus Nannospalax; species Nannospalax galili. The sequence continues at coordinate 7,311,899 of NW_008351881.1, read as the reverse complement.
ATTTTGCTACAAATGACTCGGTTTTACATTTTAGACCTTGTTCCACCAGAACAGAAAGAGCATTTGGCTAACTTCACTAGACATATAACCACATAAAACTTAGCAGGGAAGGAAATTCTTTGCACAGTAGAAGACCCAGATTTTTTTTGAGGTTTGAAATAAAAGATGTACCGTGGAGTCCAGAAAGTACAGGAAAGATCCTGCCTCGGTGAGAACAGAAACCCGCTGGGCCCCATTCATGTTCTCAGTGACCTTTTGCCTGAGCAGCCCGAGAGCAAACTGGTTTCAACTCCAGCTCATGTCCTCACTGAAAGTGCTAAACTGCAAGTGGGTTACCTGGTCTAGGGAAGCCTCGTGGGTGTCTGTACCTTTTCCCTGTTTGCCTTGATTCTGCAACACCATCCCCTTAGGCTACCCCTGTGGGGAGAAGTCTCAGTACACGTTCCTTGTCTTGCTTAAAAGAAGTTGGTGTGGAGAAACGAATCAAATGAATAGCACACGTTAGACCCCAGCAAGATTCAACATCAAGATGTTCCTATTAAGAGTAACAAAGTTACCAAAAAGGATGCGGTGCCCCGAAAAGGATGGCAGCTGTAGGGAATGTTTCAAGTACCAAGAGATGGCTTTGTTGGCAGCTGTGAAGGTGGGTACAGACAGCTGAACTTGAGGGCATGAGCTAAGCTGGGATACCTAGTGTCCTACAATCCTTGTGAGACTCATGAAAGGTAAGCCCTGAGACACAGAGGCACCAGCAGACTGGAAAAACAAACAGTGGGAAACAGCTTCTGATCGGCAGGCAGAAATTGTAGAACATGTCATAAAATTTGGCCCAATGAAATAACCTGTTCTTTTTTCCAGTATTAAAGAACTTAAAGATTTTAAAGTTCTCTTAACTAAAACCAAAACTAGAAATAAAAGCAACAGTTGATCCCTGTCTTCCAGGATTTGTGGAAAGTGTCATAATTTGGTCACCAATTTCAATTTCAGAATTACAAATCTCATTACGTTTTGGTGGAGGGAGACGTTCAAACTGATTGTGTCATCGGTTATCTGGCAATTTTTTAATTAGTTTACCTTTGGGCTTATATTGATCAGTGGAGTAATAGCTATGATCTGTTAAGGCGTTATTGTGAATTAGAGCATGTGCTAAATGTTTAAAGACATTATTTAGTTCTTCCAGATGAGAAAGGAAAGATCCAGAAATTCAGCAAATTCAAAATTCATGCATGGCCAATGTGGTTGACCAGTGAGTGAGACAGCAGGCTGACTCCAGGAAGATCACGATAGCAGCCTCTGGGTTTTGTCTTTAGAATTAAAATTTTCAACCAATAAAAGTTACTAAAAAGAGAAATGGAATCACTTTTGTTGTCATAATAGTACTAACAGCTTTTCAGAGAAGGCTTTCTGCATGTAGCTCTGTCTGTGGCTTTGGCTAAGATGTGGTCCAGGTAGGTTATCAAGTATCATTCATAATGATTTCATAGTTCTGAGGAGAGCCTAAGGGTATTTTGTGCTCTTGTGAAAAACTAAAGAATCTAAATGTCTCAGGGCAGAAACTTGGCACCTTGTAGCACTCTGCATTCCTGCAAGCTAACCATTCAGCAGTAAGGGGGGGTCACAGAGCCTACACTAACTCTGCTTGCAGTGGCTTTGCGGGTACCCAAGATTTGGAAGTAACTTCACGTGCTCACCCGGAGATGTTGGTGATTAAGTGTTGGCCAAGCAGCCTCATTATGATGAAAGTGGGCTTCCAGGCCTCAACAAGTTTCCATTCTTAGTTAGTGCCTGAGGAGAAAGGAGGGTTCTTGGATTGGCCTTACCGTTTGAGCCTGTATGCAGGTGCCCGGTATGAAACAATGGACCTCATTGTGTTGGTACCTGGTCCTACGCATGCCAAAGCCAGTGTATATTGCTGAGGGCGGGTGCGGAAGTCAGTGGTGAGGCATTGCCAGGTGGGGTTCAGCTCAAAATGGCCTCCTCCTCATGTTGACAAAGTTCTCATGGCCAGATCGGAAAGCAAACGGCTTGTGATGCTTCAAAACTGAGCGTTGAGTTCAGCCAGACACTTCGGTTCTAAAGCTCTACTGCTAGGCCAGATGCATCTATTTTCTACATCTTCTACCAGCGGAGGACTCTTTCAGTCTTGCACATGGGAAATTATACACAGTTTGGAAGAAGATATTCTTGAAGAATTGCAAAAGAAGAAAAATAATCTTAGAAACTTACTGGACTCATCTTAATATTTTTTGTTTTGCTTTCTGGAAATATTGTTAAGAGGATAAATATATCACGAGATTTAAAAAAATGTTCCACTGTGATTTCTTTGAGGAATTGCTAAGTGCCTGATTTCTTAGGGCTAGATTTTTTCATTAAGAATGATTTTTGCAATCAAAAATTGTGGAAACAGTCACCACCACAGATAAAGAAATACATAGGAAAAATCAAGTCAAAGGGGGCTTTGAAACATGTTTGGGAGAAAAAGTACTAATTTATTTATCTTAATTTACGAAACACCGATGAGCCGTACGAAACCTCACACCATATACACTTTGAATTCCTGCACATTAGTTTTTCAGACTTTGTTTCCAACTTATGGAAGATAATAAGATAATTCACCTGATGCCAGGGCCAAACATAACCAATTTCTTTTTCAAAAAAAAGTTTACTGGCAACAGTTCCTACCGACACTGCACTACAGTTCGCTCCCTAGATGAGACAGCACCTCTGGCCCAAGCTCCCTCTTTCCTCATCAAAGGGCAGAATTTCTGATGCCCCTTCCTCAGTTCCTAGTTGACTTGACTCTGACAACAACTCTAGTTCAGCAGAAATGAAGGAAGCAAAATATGATTCATGGTAGCAGAGCCCTGTGGCAAGTCACTCCTGAGACCTGAGAATCGTTGAAGTGGGACAATTAAACTTCCTTTAAGGGATTAGTGTGTGGGATAAAATGATACCGTACTTTGTACCCTCCAGGACCACAGTACCTGATACATAATAAACCTTGAAGTGTGCTTGCTAGTCATTGTTCTGTATTTGACATGCACCTGTCTGCCTGCCTTTCCACTGACGGATTTATGGATAGGCCCGAGTCAAGGACATACTTACTGCCTCCAAAGAACTCTGAAGTATCAAAGTGTACGAAAATAAATATTTGTTTCTTAAAAATCTCAAACTCTTGTCTGTGTAGCAACACATTCTGGCCTCTCCTCTTCTGGGACACCTCCCTCAGGCAATATTTTAACCTCATGGTTTATTGCATTTCTGTGTCTTTGCCCAACAGGGGCTAAGAAGGTGTAGGAGGGGGCTTTCCCTCCCTTGATTCCCAAGATGGCCCTTCTCGCAAGTCTCTACTGGGGGAACGGACTTGTCATTACCTTTGGGAGATTCCAAAATCAACTCCAGGGTTTGGCTCACCAGCATAGATGTGTATCTCTGCCAAGCTGTGGATCAATCCAGCCATCACACTGGCCATTAAAAGGGGCACCCCCAGGGAATATGGGCCTGGCTCTGTTTGTACTGGCTTTCAGAGAACTCCTGACGGGACACAGAGCTAACAAGGTATTGTGGGAAAGTTGTCTGACCAGTGACTTCCTGCAGTTGGTGTTTGATTATACCCAAGGAGGAGCCTGAGAATTAACGTACAGACCTGGTCTCTAGAGAGGTCCTCTGTCATCAGGAGACCAACTTCCCCTTGTTTGGATAAGACAAAAGAAAAGAAAGGCTCAACCCAATCTCAGGAATGCTGCATGTCCAGATCAAAAGTCAGGCTTACTCTTTCTTGATTGAACTTGAACAACATAACTGACCCTGCAGTGGGCTGCCAAAAGACACAGGTCTGTGTTCTGACTAGGGAGACAAAGAGCATCCAGGTCAACAGAGAGCAAAATTTAGCTTCTGTTTATCTTTCACTTTTTTTTCTTATTATACCTTTGTCTTCAATGCACACCCCACTACCCTCACCAACTTCCCGACTAGGTTTTTGAACTTGATACTATGAAACGAAACCAGAAGTCAGTTATCTGCCTTTAGCTAGCTGGATTTTCCATAGTCTTAAAAGAGTTAAAAGTGCTGGAGAACAAGGACAAGAAGCAGTTCCTAAAGGAGGTAGGAGGGGAGAAGTCACACTTACTGTCACGTCTTCCCTCTCTACTTACCCCCTCAGCGGCTGGTGCCATGTAGCTTCAGGTTCTCAGAGTTATCCATCCATCTCTGCCTGGTTCCTTGTCCCTGTCAGTGGAATAGGAGTCAGTAAGCCTGCACACATGCGAATGGTCAAAAAACTCTCATGGCCTCCTCCTCTTCACCTCCCCAGAAGTATTTTCTCCTAAGGTGGGTTTCATTTAATTTCAAGATGAGGCAAGGAAATTCTGTAGGATATAAAAATTAAAGATGAACGTTATAACATAGAAAATCATGGATCATAGAACTAAGCATATTTTGGGTAAGTTATCTGATTGCTTCGACTTTCAATTTCTCTGTCTACAGAGAAAAGATAATACAGGTTTTAGACTGTATATGTGTGTGTGTGTGTGTGTGTGTGTGTGTGTGTGTGTAAAGCATTCAGCATGATGCCACACATTGCTGAGTGTTGTTATGTGTGTATGCCATCCATACCCAACACGAGTTCCAGGATGGACATATGGCTAAGGAGGCCTCGAAGGACAGGCACTGTCACTGCCACAGAAGCCCTTTCCTCCCATCAGTGCTGTGTCCTAAGGCTGTTCTGATGAGGAAGGAAGGAACACAGGTAATGAGCTGATCCCCTGCCTGCACTCAGTACCAAGACATGACTGGCCTGTCACCGGGGCCTGCAGGATTTCTTCCATATAAGAAGATTAGAGGCTCAGAGTGAGGCTCTTGAAAAATGAGCAGAACTGTTTCCTCCCTGCTGATGTTGATGACTCCTTGTCAAGGGGTTCCCAAGGCCTCATTCTCCGTAGATTACCATTTTCTTTCTATGTCAGTGATACCCAGCCAGGGTCTCCTCCAGGAGTGGTGTGCTGAGCTTCATGGGGTGGGTGAGGCTAATGTGCAGTCAGAGCTGAGACTCCTGCCATCGAAGGCCTGTAGAAGCTTTCTTCTGCTGCTATGCCTGGATTTAGGGGGCAGCACTTTTCCCACGTGGATCCCAAGTGACTGTTGGAGCTTATGGAATCATCTGTGTTGCTTCATGTGTGTTATACTTTAAATGTGTTTACTTATTATTTGTTATAAAGATTATTCTAATAAGCATATTCAAATGTGGTAGATTGCTCAAGTAGTATATTCCAGCTAAAAATAAAGGAAGAACTGTTATTTGAGTTTCTTTCTGCAACAAAGTCAGAAAATAAGCTAAGAAATTCATTAAAGATAACTCAGTAAAGGACTTACCTAAGTCTCATTTGACTCGGCCACTCCCACTTTCACATGCGCACCTTGCTGAGTTCTAATTCAAATCCTCATTTATGAGTCAGGGTGCTTGTGGTCAGTGTGTGTCGCACACTCAGTAATACCACAGGGCTCCCTGGCTTGTGGCTCCTCATCTAAAGGCCTAGGGCCAGGCATGTGTGAGTCTCTAATACAGAAGAGTTTCTCCAGGTATAGGTGCACTGGAAGGAGATAATACAAGTCACGTGCCTGCACTTTGTTTTTCCTCTCCTTTCTTTAGGGATAAAGTGTAGTGACAGAATAAAACCAAGGAAGCGAAGGTGTGCTGTGAGGGCAACAGAAGGCACCAGCTAGGGCCCTAGCCCTTGAGACAGGGGCCAGAGTTGCTATTGGTAATTATTTTGTTTTGATCATTATGGCTTAAGCAGCCTCTTTTTCATTTTAAAATAGCTTTTTAGTGGGAAATAATTTTAAAGATGCATATTAAAGAGTGATGCATATACTATCACTTGGGTGTAATGACCAGCAACTTTATCACATTTTACTGATATCCTCTTCTATCTCCACATCCTCCTGTGGCTGGATTATTTTATCAGACATCTTAGTCATCATCTCAGTATCTGTCAACATTTCACTGGCTATTTATAAGTGACAAGGCTAGTAAGTAGATGCTTTGGATAGTCTTTGGGGACTCTGGAGCTGAAATGCAATATAACACATTGTTCTCTGCGATCCAGGACCTATTCCTGTCTTCCCAGCACACCATGCCCATTTCTAGTCATGGTCATTGACTTAACCTCTACAAGTTAAGTGAATTAACATGTGGATAGTGCTTAGAGAAGCATCAGCATGTCATTAATGAGCAATGAACACTGATTTTAGAGATGTAAGAATGTGACAGGATACTGAAATTTTGTCCCAAATTCTTTTTCAAAAATATCCCAGATTGGATATAGTAAATTTATGAGTATTCAGTTGCCTAACACAGTAGATAATGAAGATTGCTCATCAACCAGAGACCCCCCAAACTTCACAGAATATGTATATAATCAGAAGAGACTCTCGAGGGTGGGGCAGTAAGAAATGGAATACAAGGCTCGTTTTTTTTGTTTTGTTTGCATGTAGAATTGCCTTCTGAATTCTAGAACTCTATCATTTGACTTCTAACTAATGTTTTCTTTCGTGAAGGTCTCACAAACAAGAGAACATCCCAATCACTTTGAGCTAAAGCTTGTTTGATTAATCTGGTTCTTTCTGAAGCACTGTAACAATGTATCCAAGCATCCCAGCTTCCCTGGCTGGCCTGATTCTGGAGATTCCTATCTGGGTAAGCTATAGGGCTTAACTCATAGACACACTTAAGCAAAGTGAATAAACAACACTACAGTGTTAAACAGAGACCTAAGTAAAAATGGTAAGGTCAAAGTTCTTTTAGGAAAACCACGTTTAGATGATGCAGAAATAAAATAAGGACATTTGGTCTGAGGGAAGCATCTGGAGGGAGTTGTTATTTGAATTGGCCTTTAAGAAGAGGCAATACTTTGCCATGTGGGATAAAAGGCAAGGGCCTTCCTGGTAGTGGTGGAAAGTGATGCACACTGTGAAGGATGAGAGTGCTCTTGTGCTCTGGGAAGATCCTGGACGCATAAAATACATGGATGGTTGGAGGGAGGGAGTTTCTGCAGTGGCTTAGACTCCAATCAAGGTATATAAAAGTGTTTCATTACAATTTTTAAAAGTTTTTTTTGTTTGTTATTAATTTTTACAAAAACTTTATTGAGAATTTCATACATGTGTATAAGGTATTTTGATCAAATTTGTGCCCACTCCCTCCCCTCCAACATTCCCCCCTCTGAAGAGGTAACCCTAAAATCTTTTAAGGATTAGGTACAAGCTTCCAAATACTTTTGATATTGTTGGTTGGCCTTTGGAACAGAGTATGTTGCTAACAGGCTCAAGGACATTTTGACTCTTAGCCAAGAACCTGGCTATATTTCTTTGGGGTCTTTTTACCTTAACTGCCTAGCCAATTCCTACCTCCTATTCTTATCACACCATCCTCTGAAGGGGTTACCCAAATTGCCAATATATTGCATACTAAAAATTGGACTTTGTATCACAGGAAATAAAGAATAAGTGTTGATTTTGGAGAATAGAAAAAAATCATAATTTAGCTAAGAGTAGGAGTTGCATAGCACAGGGTATCTTCAAAGCTTGACTGTCACTATGAATGCCGTTTCTTCCTCTTCTGGGTCCTCTGCCGTTCCCCAGGCCCACTATTTTCCAAGTTGTCTTTAAATTCTTAGTGGTTTGTGAAGGTAGAACAGGGGGCACCGTGAACTACCCTAATGGGCTCAAGTGAGTTACATATTGGTTATGTGGCTAGGACAGAACTTCTAACCAAAGCACAGGGTCCCTTGCTTTAGTGACTTTATATATTTAGGGGAAATAAATATAAGGTAAAGGAAACTAGAAGTACTTCCAGGTGAATTATAATCTACCTGCCCCATCAGCATCACATGTCATTCTTGATCCTTCCTAATAAAGATCCTTACTAAAGGTATATGAATGCTTCTAGCAAGTTCTAGGCACTCAAGCTTGTCACTTTGTCTGCCAAAGGCTTTGTTTTGGAACTTCTAAGATCTCAGTCTCGTTTTTTATACCTGTACCTTCCTTGTTCAGTAGATTTCCTAAGGCTGGCTGCCTGTCTCTAACTTTCAGAGCACAGAGGGAAACATTGTCAGTGTTGTTTCCTACCCAGCTCATCAGTCAACTTCAGGACTTCAAAAGACACGTTCTGCTCAAGCTCACTGTTTTCTATAACTGACACATACACCAATATGTTCAATGTGCACTTCCTATGTTCCTATATGGCCCTGGGAAGCCCTCATGGAGACCTAGTGGTTTTATGGCTTTTAGTCTAGACGGCCTAAGGGAACTGATACAAAAGCTAAGTAAAGAGGTGATAGGTATGGATGTCAGTTAACATTACAATTGTAGGGCAGGCCCCAAAATGATCTGACAGCTAGCTGTGTGCCCTAAATGACCTTCTCATATGCAACAAGTCCCTCTTGAAAATGCCTTGAATTTGAGCTTTCTCTAATTGCATGGACTCAAGCATATAGAATCATTGACAACATATATCCAGTACTGTTTCTTGTCTAGTGTGGGGCAGAGATAAATGATTCTCCTTGGATAACTGCCTGTGCACTTTACTGTTCATATGTACTTTCCAAACATTCAGGGCTGGAAAAACATTAAAAAGTCAGGAAATCTCTCCCGAGCAAGCTTTCTTGGTCAGATTTCTGGAAGATAGTGTTTCCTGTTACTTAGAAAATGCTTTTGAGCTTAGCTTCATTTATAGTACATTGGCTTGCCTAAAGTCTAAGCTATGAATTTTGCTTGGTTGCTGGTGCATTTAGGGTTGCTTTTTGATGGTACAAAGCACATTTGGAGAAGGGCTCTCAGGCTGCCGTGTCAGATCCTTAATAGGATCAAAGCCACAAGGCTTTCCATCGAATGTGACCTATCACCAGTCTCTCAAGGTGACTCCTGGAATGCCACAACCATGTCTATGTTCAGATCAGAACAATCTGGATGAGCAAAGGGTAAAATAAATGTGCCTGCCCTTGTTTAACGGAGTCTCTAGTCCTCCTTCCACTCACAGCCAATCAATCATAATACTGACACACAGCATCTCTGAACTGCAAGAAAGATGGATCTATATTTGAATGGGACCATCTTTTCTTTGACAAAATTGCTGTTTGCTTGTAAAGAGAGAATTACTATTGGGTAGGCAAGAAGCAGTTCCCAACACATCTACTGTTTATCTTGACTAGACATTATAGTTATTCTTAAAGCAGTTTTATGAGGGGGATGGAGAAATGGCTCTTCCAGAGGACCCAGGTTTGGTTAGTAATACCCACATGGCAGCTAGCAGTCATTCATAACTCCAATTCCAGGGGATCTGATACCTTCTGACCTCTGTGGGTACTGCATGCACTTACATACATGCAGACTAAACACACATACACAGAAAATAAAAATAAATAAAAATTTTATGGGGAAAATGTAAATGCTAACTTTCTAACTCTAAGCAGATTTATTCTAATAACTATACTCAAGTCTACAATAGTACATTTGAAAAGACTTATATTGGTCATTATTTGGTTTCACTGACCCCTAAATACCCATAATCCCAAATCAAAGGAGTTTCAGTAGATTCCTTTGTTCATGTGCAATTATTCAAGGAAGGAGTCATAATATTTTTTATCTTATTTCAAGGGAGAAGATACTTCCATTGAGAAAATACCATGGTAAAGTCCAGGCTCAACACAATGATGAAAATGGTTTCATGGCCTTGTGACAGTGGTCACGGAGAGTGGCGGAAAGGGAATGACACAGTCTGTAATGAAAGCTGAGGCTTGGTATAGTACAGGCTTTTCACGTGTCCTCTGTTCTTTCAAGCTAAATCTTACTGAGGCCGCTATAAAAAGAGATAAAGCCAGGTGATTTTCCCTTTGCCTCACTCTGTCTCCACCACTATTCTTGGACACTTGCATGGAATGACAGAGAGAAAGTTAAAAACCACAATTTCACTAGACTTTAGCTCTGCCACGAGTTGTTTTGTGACTTTGTACAAGTCACTTTTCTTTTCTGGACACTAGATTTCTGTGGTAAAAGATGAGAGGGTTGAACTAGATCCTGATAACCCTGTCTAACTCATTTTTCTAGGATGTCCTGGTTACTAATGTGTAGATGGTAAGCCTCTGGCAGTGATTATTATTGATCAAAAGCCAACAAAAGCACAAAACAAAATATCACAAAGTAAAACAAAAACTAAATCCAAGTCATTAGATGTACATAGAGAACTGTAAAATAAAATGATTTTTCTTAAATATTTCCCCACTCTAAGGGAAAAACAAAAAACAAAAAAACGCTGACTGAAAGGCACAGTAGAATTCATACTGCATCGCCACTTTTTAAAAAAAATTTATTTTATGTGTATGCGTGTATTGCCTGCGTGTAGGACCGAAGAAGCTGTCGGATCCCCTGGAGTTACGGACAGTTGTTAGATGCCATGTGGGTGCCGGAATTTGAACCCGGGTCTTGACTGCAAGAACAACCAGTATTGTTAACTGCTGAGCCGTCTCTCCAGCCCCCACGTCGCCACTTTTATCCCAGTGGTCTTCACAGAAAGCAGCAGAGATGTGTGGGAAGCTCCAGAGTATCAGTTATCTATAAGAGCTATGATTATTATCCCTCTGATTTAATTTCATTTAAAGTGCCCAATACTCATCCGAAAAGATATCATACAAGAACCTGGGGCAGGTTTATGCTGAACTTGAGCTTTTGTCTCCTCACATTCCTGTCCTCATCGACTGACTTCCGCCTGTGGCTAGGTGCCGAATAAAAGCTCAAAATCGCATGCCGGGTAAAGCTTGGTCCTGCCCCAGGAGCTGCAGCGACCTTTACCTCTGATGTCCAATATTTCTTTTCTGGTACCGATAGCTTTTAGACTTTTTTTGTAAAGTCAGTCTGGGGAGATGATTAAACTTCACCCAAGCTGCTCACCCTCCCTCTCGAGGTTCCAGAGGTTTCTACTTGGCAGATCTGGGATGGATTTGTGTCATCTTTACTTTAGGGCTGTGGCTCAGATGGCTCTGTCACCAGCACTGTGAGGAAACCCCCGCTTTATTCCCATCAGAGTAATGTGCCCATCTGCCTTCCTAACCAGGTGTAGGACCTGGTTACTTGGGCACCGTGCCTTTTTTGGTTTTGGTATATTTGTGTTATGAAACAGGTGTTTTGAAAAAATACAGATTCAAAGTGAAAAGGAAAAGAAAAAAAAGAGAGAAAAACTCATGCTGAACTAGCCTGAAATTCACTCAGGCCACTGAAAAACAGACTCCATTAACAGAACCCACAAAAAGAGAAGGGATTGGTTCCAAGGGAGATCCCCTCAGGGACCTTCAGGATTACCATGAGATGGGCATCCAGGAAGCAGCCCATCTCCTTGCATTGCTATTCACTCCACCAGCACTAGCATAAGCCTGGCCCTGGTCAAATGCTCACTTCTGCACTCCCAGCACACTAGCCCCTGGCATGTAATGAAGGGAATGAACAAAGGACGATGTGACTGCCTGAGCCCCAGTGGGAAGGATGGAGAGAGGAGGGCTCCAGGCTAACCTTGAGGTACTGAACCATTCTCGAGCCAAAATGCTGTTACTCCAACACTTAATTAGCTATTTTTATTAAGTGTCCAAGCCTCCTTCATTTGGTGGGTGTTTCACGTCTTTTATCTCAAGAAAGATGGCAGAAGTTTGTGTCTTTTGGCTTTGATCACATTATTTCTGGGTTTTGTTACTTAATAAAGCAGAAGTTTAAATTAACATCATTCTCCATTGCCTGTTTTGGGGTTAGCTGTACAGTATGGAGTGGATTTTGGCAATTTTTCAATGGAGGAAAGAAAAAGGAAACCTGTTTTGGAATCTGTAAGCAGGGGAGGAGGAAGCCATTTACCTGGGCCCCTGGGGCTACATCTGCTTTCCAGAAAAGGTCCCAGAGTCGTCAAGTCACCAGTTCTGGTGGGGCACCAGCTCAGGGACAGATAGGTAAAGGAAGGGTTGGGTCCACTCCAGCCCTCAGCCCTAAAGGGAGTGACGGGGGAGCCTGGAGGGCAAGTTCAAAGGCATTTCTGTTCAGGGTCCTCTCACACTTCACAGTTGTGGTCAAACATGTTAGGGTGAACAAAAGCCACCACTGCACATCTCACTGTAAACATGCAGTTACCAGGACTATGACTTGAGGTTCATGCCCCCAGGATGTGCATTTCTGTCTTCTTTTCCTCTGTACCCCTTCACTGCAGAGAACACTTGATGGCTTATTGAACACAGTAATATTTTCTTGACCACATTTGGGTGACTTCAATAAAGATTTGTTTTTGTATTAGTTGGCTTCAGAGAAAATATTGCTTTCACTTAAACTCTTTGAATACCTTTTGTTGAATCATAGGCTTGAGTCAAGTGTTATTAATTCAGGAATCCAAACACCCTTTGTCGTATCAGATAAACGTTGCCATAGCAAGTGTAGCGTAAATAGAATTGTTCAAGCCACAACATATAGAAGAAACTCGCACACAAAGGACATGCAGTTGCCTCCACAGAAGCCCCTGTGCTGCATTAAATGCTACCCAGTTGGCTTTGGGTACAGATACATGGACCACATGCTAATGAATGGAACCTGGGGTCCGCAGATCCCGAGGAGAAGGAAGCCTTTATCGTTGTGGGTTTTTATCAAACTGTACAGTTGGTGGAACATCTGGCTTTAATACTGATAGAAACTGTAGGATTTTGGCTCTTCTTTGGCCTTGCATATTTTCCATCCTCTGTATCAGCGCTGGTTGTCAGTGATTTGATGAAGTTAAATCGGCTGCATTTGATTCTTCGAGCCCCAGAAAAATTGCAGAATGCCTGTTTCCCCTCTCTTGCCCTTCTTTCAAGCATGCAGAGTCAGTTTGTAGTGAATAGATTTGAGTCATGAGCCCCAGTGCCGAAGAAAAGGAAATATGGGGCTGGAGAGAGCGCTCAGCAGTTAAGAGCACTGGCTGCTCTTGCAGAGGACCTCGGTTTAATCCCAGCACCCACATGGTAGCTAATGACTGTCTGAAACTCCAGTTCCAGGGGATCCGATGCCCTCTTCTGACCCCCACAGGCACTGCATGGCATAGGTGCACTTACATACATGCAGACAAAACATTCATACACATAAAGTAAAAAAATAAATAAATAAAAAATTAAAGGGACCAAGCAGAAACATTTCAAAGCTTTGTCCCAGATCAGCACCTTTTATACCCACTGATCAAAGACTACATATTTACACTGCAGGGGTGTTGCATCAAACCAGTGCCAGTCCATTCACTGGTCTCATTGCAGTCAGAGAAACAATGTCCAGAGAGAGCCTATGGCTGAAATGAGTTTGCAAGGGCTTTTTGATGACAGCTTTCTCCAGAGGAGCTTATCAATCGCACCAGCCCTCTGCTGGTCCAGTTGATGTTGTCTGGCACTACTGGCAATCACAGCACAGAAAATGACAAGACCCAAGTGAGGACAGAGATTGAACTCACACCTCATCACATCCCATAAAGGGCAATTGTTCAAGGTCAGCGTTTAGGTGAATTAAAGGAACAGGGCTTGGCAGAAGCCCTTTGCTCAACCCTGTGCAGGCCCTCCATCCAGCTGCCATTCTTTGTGTGCCTGGCCTTGTGTGACAGCAGTGCTGACTCTAATGAGCACATCTGAGCAAAGCACTTCCAAGCAGCCCGGCTGGTTCTGGAGCTGCATCTTGTATTTGTTAAAGGATGCCCATGACATTCAAGAGGAGAAAATGGAAATTGTAAATATATTAGTGACAGGAAAATGGCCACAGAAAGGAGCAAATTGCTTTTTTCTGGGTTGGGGGGATTTTCCTCTGTAATTTGCCTAAATGCCAATGTGGAGACTGTGCATTGAGCTCTCCTGGGGTGCTGTGGCAGGTCTCTGAGGAAGAGCAAGAGCTGATGGCAGGACAGACTGCCGCATTGCCCCTGGGAGAGACATGGTCATATGTTTTGATTATTAGATAGTGTTGGTGTCACAGCCCAAGACCACCCAATCAAACCGTATTATGTCAAAGATGAAGCCGGCCAGGTACTGAGGAGTATGGAGAATCTTCCAGTCAAGCAGGTCGGGGGAGAGGCAGTGAGAGCTTGGCTTCTCTCATACCACCCTGGGCTCCCTGGGCTCCCTGGGCTCCAAGATGATGAGCAATGATCCCTGCCACTTCCAATGGGGATGGGCTGGCCATTTAAACTCCCTGGTTACATCCCATAAAAGTCAGGCAAACCTTTGTTTCTTAACATCTTCCACGGTGCTTTGTACCATTCTGTGTCTTGAGAAACAGGGAAGTCTGGAGTCTGGTACAGGAGACTTTGATGTAAACCGATTTATTGCTTGAGTACATCTAGTCCTCTTGTGTAATAGAAGATGAAATAGATGGGCTGGGGAGATGGCTCAGTGGATAAAGACCCTGCCACAAAAGCATGAGGGCGTGGGTTTGGTTCTCCTGCATCCACACAAAAGCCCGGCACAGTACTTGGCATCTGAAAACCCCTGTGTTCATGTGCTTACTGCCAGCTGGCCTAGCCAGTCAATGAGTTCCAGGTGGAGTTGAGTAAGATATCTGATCCCAACCTCTGGCCTCCCATATACAGGTATGCACCACACACACAGACACACAGACACAGACACAGATATACACAGAGACCCACAGAGGCAGAGAGACAGAGAGACAGAGAAACAGGCACCACAAGGTTACTAACAAAGTCACATGGGCCCAGCATTATTTGCATAATTTTCTAGACACTTTTGATGGAGAGATCTGTAAGGAAACTTCACTGCACATAACAGCATGAGGCACACTATGGATTCTGGAATCCCACACTAATAAATGTTTGTATTTTAAACACTTTTCTTGAAAAGTCCAAGTCATCTCTCTTTCCAAGAAGTTTTGCAAGATTTAACTCTCTCTACCCCAAGTTGGAATTTATTATCCTGGAAATTTTGTTCTCCTTTTCTATTTGTTTCTCTACCTTGGGGTGGAGAAGCACATAAAAAAATTTCAGGAAAACAGACTTTGTATGTGTTTATGAACAATCAATGTAATTCTAGTACAAGACTATAAGAAAGCAATCATAAGTAAGCAAGAAAAATGTTTAAAAACAAAGAAGGCTGAAGCAGTCAAATAAGGAGGAACAGAAAGAAGGGCTTCAGAAAGCTTCATTTGGAGATGTTATAACATTGATTAAAATGAGGCCTTACTCAGAAGAGAAACAGAGAAGGGAAACTTGTGTCCTACTCCACCTAATCTGTGAGAGAGAGAGAGAGAGAGAGAGAGAGAGAGAGAGAGAGAGAGAGTATGAACACAGCATCCTGGCTCTGAGATCACAGTGTACACAATAGCGTGCAATGGGGATTATTTCTCTAGTTTTATAGCTGTAAATAGGCCCATTCCTTCCTTGTAATTCCAACTGAGCCCACTTTGAACCCCCCACATCTACCTCTGTAGATTTCCAAGCATGGTTAGTATCTCAGACAAAAACAATAGTGAGAAAAGAAAGAACAGATTTATTTCAAAAGTATTTGAGTCCCCTCGATGTGCCCTGTGGCAGTCATTCAGGATGTTCACAGTGTCTCACTGTGTAAGAGTGAAGAGTACTCTACTTTAATGTTTCTTGCACCTAGTACTGCTCTCAAAAGGCTTGGGCAACAAAATTATGGGCTGAGTCTTTGTGTCCCCACAAGATGCCTACACTGATGTGGACTCCACTGTGGTACTATTAGGAGGTAGGGCCTTCGGGAGGTGAATGCTTAGATGACATCATGCTGATGGGTCCTACAATGTGAGCTTGTGCCCTCATAAAGAGAGGAAGAGAGACCATAGCTTCCTCTCTGGGCTATGTAAGGACACAGTGAGAGGACAGCTGTCTGGTAGCCACAGTGATAGCTCTCACTAGAACCCAGCCACACTGTGACTGTGGTCTTGGGCATTCAGCCTCTACAACTGTGACAAATAAGGTGCTGCATTTGTGCGGCAGCCCACACTAAGACCTAGTCATACATAAGAAGACGCCAAGCTTGAAAGAGGCTTCTCTCCTCCCGCCCTCTTTTAATCAGGAATTTCCAAACTCGTTTTTGAGAAAACTCTTCCCCTTGTCCCTCCACCATTGTTCAGACTACTGATCATTTCATAAGACTCCAGGTTTCTGCTGAGCCCATTAGATGACTATTTATCATGTGAATGTTCGATAATCAAAAGCATGAAGTCTAGAACTGAGGCCCAGAGCCTGGAGCTCCACGCCCAGCTTCAGAGCTGGAACATTTCTTAATGACCTTCAGACACTTGCCTCACTGTCTCAGTGTTTCCATTTGAAAACTGGGAGTTTGCTCTGACTCATTCCTTCATAAGGAAATTAGAAAATGGCATACCATTGTCCGCTTGTGGTAGAAATGCTCAGTTATTCCCACAGCATCTCAGTTTCCTAAATTTGGTTGTGGAAGGTACGCTTTTAAATGCACTTACACTCATCTGTAATGTTCCTTTGAAACTCTGATCAGGAAGAAGAAACCAGTTGTGGGTTGGCTGGTGCGTATTTGACAGTAAAATGTCTTGGTTATACTTCCTTTTTTTTTTTTTTCTTTTCTTTTTTCTGTTTAAATCAGTAAGCCAAGGAAAAGAGGTGAGATTTTATTTAGCTATTGAAATTTCCAATTAGATCCTTAATAGCAGAAACACCTCAGAATATTTCAGTCTCATTTGGCACAAAAGCAAGTAAATCAGACCCCTTTTCAAACATTTAGTCAAGATATTGGGTTAGACAACTCAAAAAACAAACTTCCTTAGGAGGAGGACTCTAAGGTAGAAAAATGTAGAGATGGTGTTCCCTGTGGAATTCTGATACAAGAATTTCCTAGAGGAGCCAAGATTGGTTAAAACAAAAAAGCCAACACAATTTAGCAGATATTGGCAAAAAATGTAGATTCAAGTGGAATTCTGTTTTTAAAAAATTAAAAAGTTTTCTGTAAAAAGTTCCTGTATTGTTTCATGGTTTATCAAATGCTGGAAGTTAGAGATCTATTTGATTCCTGTGCCTCCGTAGGGTACCATAATTTAATCTAGTTAGTGGCACCAGACGCTGCTAACCACAGCCAGCCGTTATGGGCAGGGGTTTCAAACATATGGCCTGTGTATTGCACCCCCATTCCCTTCTCTCCATGAATTACTTTTATATCTGATGCCAACCTAGGCAACACATGAATCCTGATGCACACTGCCAACCTGCTACCAGGCAGCCTTTGCCCATCCCCTCTCTGCTGTATCATCCATCCTTCCATCTTCCTGGACCAGGGGCTCACACAGAGTGGTGCCAAGAACCAAGCAAAGTGGTGCACGAAGCTGAGGGCAGCCCTTTCTGTTTGCACCCCAAGCCTGCTACCCAGACACCACGGCCTGGGCCTGGCCAGACATTGTGGTCGGTTTCTCCAGAGCAGCTCTGTGCTGGGCTGCTGCTAAAATCACACAGTGACCTGCAGATCTGAGGAAAAAAACAGATGTCCCAATAAATTTTTGTCAAAACATAATTACCTCGGGATTAGAAAACCACATGGGGGTGGGGAGGGAAAGGAACAGATGTATTACCTTCAAATATGCCATCACTATTCTGCAGAAGTTTAAATAATCAGGAGGTTTAAATGATGGTGGCCAAGCGCCTTCTCTCCTCCCCCATTCGCCACTCTGGGCCCACCTTCGCTTTCATTTCTGGAAGGTTCTGGAAGCTCCTCCTGTTCCTACTGCACCGATGGAGCTCTGAGGAGGGGTGGAATATGTTGCATAAACTATCATCATGAGTGCTTTTTCATAAATAAATCTCAGCAAATATGACAGGCTATCTTTCCCTCAGGAACCTGGCCAAGTCTTTTCTTCCTCTGCAGCCGACAAAATATGATAAACTATGAATTTTCCCGGTAACCATAAAAGAGTCTTATTTTCATGATTCGAACTGTTAGGTACAGGTCAAGGCACCTATCAAATAGGAATTCTTGCAAAGAAAATTCATTATTAGTTTTCTGTTTCTACATTGTGCCCAGTGGGAGGGGTGCTGGGAGCTGACTGAAGAGTCTTGGGTTACCTGCTAACTAGTTGCCATAGGCCTCTTAAGGTAAGATTTAATCCCTTTCAAGTATTGCCCATGGGGAGTCTATTGAATGGGAAAAGGGAAGCTTCAAGAAGTTCAAGTTCCCCGGAGCTACTCTTGGTTGCTGTAGCTCGTTGAAGGGTACGCTTTGGATGGAGGTTGGGTGGGAGTATGACTAAATAACTGCTCCCCAGTGGTTCAAAACAACTGTACCTGGTCTAAGAACCACATTGCGTTTGAGTTCGTAAGAGGAGAAAACACAACAGGCGGGAGAGAGCCTGTCTCAAACAAGACTGAAGGCAAGGACTGACACCCAGATTGTCCTCTGACTTCACACACACACGCACACACACACGCACACACATGCACACACACACACGCGCACACACACACACACACACGCACACACGTAATTACATAAATAGTTACCCTTTATTTTTACCCCTCTGTGTTTTTGAGTCAAGATGTATGTTGCTCAGGATGGCTTCAAACTCAGACTCTCTGCCTCTACTCTTTAAGTGTTGGAGTTACATGTGTGTGCCCCTTCACCCTGGCTTTAGTTACCAGTTATCAAGGTAACTACACACAAACACACACACACACACACACACACACACGCATATAAAATCTTCCTGCAGGGTCCTGACAAAATGCATTCCTAGTCTAGTTTAGAGATGTGGTAATTAAGGCTTAAAAAGATTAAGTAACTTGTCAAATTCATGAAACTAGCAAATGTTATGATTCAAATTTAAATCCAAGTATAAGTATCTACAAAGATTTCACCTATCCATTGATTTATTATCCCTTAGGAAGATTTTCCTTTGCCTACAACATAACTGAATATGCCCTGAAAATGAAAACCCCAAATAAGAACAGCTCATGCTATGCTATCTTGGCCATAAGATACACTTCTTTGTGCATGAAGAAGTCATTTACCTCAGAGCTGTTTATGGTCCGTTCTGCTGACTATAGAGTTATAGACTAGGCTTGTGTTCTCTTGTGAGTTTAGCCTATTACAGTTAGTCTAGAGTTAACAACTGGTCTGTAGACACAAAAGAGTTAAAAAGAAATCCCCAGGCAAGGCAGTGAGTAGGGAAGGTTAACTCCAGCTGCTACAGGAGGCTGACGGGAGGGAGCCAGGCAGGAAACAGCCTTAGGAAGGGAATCCTGAGTAATGGGGGTGTCTTCCTGACTGTAGTTGCAGTCTTTTTCCCACCAAACTTCAGAGACGTTTATAAAACAGTGTTCTCCACAGCAGCATGTAGAGGGGCTTTCAAAGAGAATTAATAGACACTTTTCCTCAGAAGAAGAAATCTCTCTAGAGAATCTTACATTGTGTGGATTTATAAATCGGCAAACAGAAATTGTGAGAGGAAGCCACGAAAGTTGTGGCTGGAAAGACCAAGAAGTCTGCAAGTGGTCAGCAGCCCTGATTTCAAGAAAGGTAAGTCCACTATGAGACTCTGATGAAGCCAAGGTTGTTCAGAGGGCGATGCCACCTAATCAAGATGAAAAAGAGACAGCTGATGACAGAAACAGATCTGCCTGCTCCAGGCTCAGCTGGATCCTAGTAAGGCATTTTCTTCTTGTTTGTGTTGGTAGAACAATAACTTAACACTGTAAAGCTACGTGCAAGTGGGTGTACAGAAAGCACTCATTTCCTAAGAATGCATTAATTTGGCCCCCAGAATGAGAAGTTATATAGGAAAAAGGAAAGTAACAGTCACAGTACTCGACACATGCATCCTGCCTGCAGCCGCCACTCTGACACATATTTCACATGGCTGTCATGATCAATCAAATATAAACTGACTTCAAAGTTAAATAGAAAAGTATCCCATTCAAATGGTGTGAAATTTCATGAAATTGATCTTGGAAAATTGCTCCAATCACATTTGAGCACCAAGCAGCTTTTGATTGTTAATCTCTTCTGTTTATTCCAGGGAAATACATGATCAATTAAGATCTCTTGGTGTTATGGATTAGATGTTTATCTCCAGATCTCTCCCCATTTATATGTTGAAGCCCTACACTTCAATATGATGGGATTGGCATGAGGTCTTTAGGGGGTAATTGGGGTTAGAGGAAGTCATGAGGGAGAAGTCCCCAGGATGGGATTTAGAAGGGCAAGAGAGACCAGAGCTCATTTCTGTCGTTGAGGACGTAGCAGGGAGGTAGGTTACAGTCTGTCATCCTCCTCAGACACTCACCCTGCTGGCCTCTTGACCTCAGCTTTGCAGTCTGCAGAAGGATAAGAAATACATTCTTGGGGTTTAAGTCATCCAGCCGAAAGTGGTTTGTTATAGTAGCCCAAGCTACATTTACAAAGAAGAATTATTTAATCCAGTGGTCTGAAGTTCCTTTGATTTTTATTTTCTATGCATGTTTGGAAAAACGTTAACACACACTTCAAATCCCTGTTCAGGACACTATTTAGGGCATGGAGACATTAAATCATACTCTGGGCTCTTGTTTGAAGACAGGAACATTAGAGGCCAGCCTTAATCCAACACTAATTCATATTGGCTAGTCTCTTCAAACAAATGTCTAGTTAAGGCAGATTCAGGCAAAGCTAAGATATAGCTGATCTGCTCCTTGCCCTTACAATTCCTTCCTTGCCAGTTCATGAAGGCAGAATTGAGTCAGAGGATACCAGCAAAGATGGATCTGGAATGGGCCTCTCAGACTCACGTTGTGAGGCTCCAGCTTGTGGTGCTGTTTTGAGAGCTGTAGAGCCTTAAGAGGGTAGGCTGGCTTGTAGAAGCAGGACTCTAGCACTGGGCTTTTGGAGGTTTGCCAGCCTGTGGGTCCTGCTCTGGGTCCAGCCTGCTGTCTTCTGCTGCCAGGGAGGTCTGGGCCATACACCCGTCTTCCCTGTCATGCCGTGATGAGCTAAATCTTCTGAAACCAGGAGCCCAAATACAGTTTCCTCCCCTCCAGTTGTTTCTGTTCAGTATTTGGTCTCAGTGATACAAAAGTAATTACATAAGGGAAGTTAATGTGTACATTATAATGCATTTTTGAATTTAATCCACTGAGTAAAACCTATCAGCTATCTGTAAGACATCTCTTAATGCCTTTTCCAAAAACAATACCAATATTATATTTCCTTAGAGGCAACAGAGTTAAATATGAAGGACATATATTTACATAAGTACACATGTAGAGAAGTTAAACATTTGAGCATTAAAGTGAATGCTCATTTAAAAATATGTTGTGCTCAATTTTCCACTTCACAATCTTTCCCTAAACCATGTTTCTATGCCCCTCAAAACTCCCCCTTTGATTTCACTTAAAAAAATCTGATTTTGAGTGTTCCCATAAATCTGTAGCATATTCACATACACACACTGACACATTCACTGACACATTCACCATACACGCACAACACACATACACACACATTCATTCATATATACACATAATCAAATCTCACACACTTACACATATACACACACATACGTACCTAACACATGCATTTACACTTTCACACATATACATACACATGCACACAATCACACATTCACATACATACATATACACATACATACCTAAACATGCATTTATACATTCACACATACACACACTTAACATATGTATACACTCACATAACACACACTCATTCACACACATACACAGAAGCTCCCCAAACCACCTGTCCTTTCCTAAGAAGTTTATGTTGGAAGGACCCTCTCTCTTACGCTAAAGAAAGTAATCAATCATTCAATGCTTCTGGTCCAAATTAAGTTTGGGGAAGTCTCTTTGTTTATCCAGAAAGCAGTAAAAGAACATAACTGTGGTATTACTCATTTCTAAAATGGCCACATGTGGAACTGTCCAGGTGTGGGCTGGCAGCCAGGCATCCTCTGTTCCATTGTTCCATAATGTGAATTCATTCATTGACTCTTTTTAAAATTTTTATTATCTTTTATTTTTGTGTGTGAGTATAGTGTGTATGATGTGCACCTGTGTCATGCAATGCCCCAAGAAGTCAGAAGAGGACGTTGGACTCCCCTGGAACTGGAGTTATAGATAGTTGTAAACTGCCACATGGGTGGTGGGAATCAAACCCTGGTCCTCTACAAGAGCAGCCAGTGCTTTTAACTGGCTAAGCCATCTCTCTAGACCCCATCCATTGGCTCTTTGATCATGCACGGGGCACAGAAGATCAATGCCGTGGACCTGCCTTAAGCCTAGGCTAGACTGTTACCTCGAGAGGGAAATTTTAGAAGGGAAAATCCCAGGGTGTTCAGTATGCATTGCCACTACTTCTGGGTAAGTTCGAAGGGAAAGAAAACATCAGACAAAGATTTCTTTGCCCAGTGCTTACAAGTGTCTACTGGCACATTCCTATCAAATTTGAACTCATTTGGGGATTTTAAGGACTAGGTTTTCATTTCACGACATAGGGACTGCTGTGTGTTTGCTTTGCTGTTTCTGGTATTGCTATCTTGATTGTAATCTCAGCCCAGCTATCTATTTATGCCGATATCCAGATAGCCTTTTAAATGTGGACTTTATGAAGCCAATAAAGAAGATATTTGGAAAATGACAGAAACTGTACCCTGCAATGTTCCTTAGCTAGAATTTATTGAGCAAATAAAGTACCACAAAACAAATGGGATATGCAGCAGACCCCTCTAGTGATTCCCAGGGCCTCCCTTGGTTGCATGGCCACCTTTAACCTCCCCATCACACTCATTCTCCAAATCATCTGCTTGGAATATGCACTTGCACTGTGGCTCTTGCTAACCAGTTTTGATTTTATTTCTTCAGTTTCTCAAAGCTTATACTTTCTGAGTCTTTCATCTCTTTGGCCAGAAGATGAATGTCTTTGGAAAAAGATATGATAGCACAGGACAGTAAGGGAAGGATTATAAATATTTTTCTACACAACCCTATAAACCTCAAGTGGCAATGTCAATGTGACTAATTCAAGCCAATGAGGTGTGAGAAGAACAATCGTGCGCCATGTGCCACGTGAGGCCCATCGGTTTGCTTTTTTGCTACAGTGACCCTGGGAGTCTATATCCATCCTTCCAGACTGAAGGTGAACGGAATGTGAAGGGGACGCCTGGCGATGCTGTTCTGGGGACATTCCCACATCTACTACATGCTCTGTGCAGAGAAGAAGCAAATCCTTGCCCCAAAGCACTGAGATGTTGTGGGTGGGTGTTACCACAGTCCTCTGCTGAGTGACACAGCTTCTTGAAAATACACTCTACAAAGCGGTGACTCATTACGCTTTAGCTTGTGTCTTAGCTCTTCTTGACTCTGATTTTTCTCATCTGGATTTGCTTTCATATTAGGCGCTTACGTGTGAATTAAGACTCTTGGTCAGAAGGAGGTAACTGCCCTTCACAGATTCTGCTTTCTGTGCAGTTTTTCTTTGACTCCCTGTGGCTCTTTCCAAGTAACAGAGGTCATTCAACATCCCCTAGACATGTACAGGTTTGAGAAGTATTACTAAACCCCATACACTTGATGTCAAGTGAACTATGTATGAAGCTTGGTTTCAGCAGAAGCTTGATTCTCCTTTCAGGCTCTTGTCTTGCCCTCCCTCCAAGCATGGAGTGGGCAGACAGTGAAGGGAAAATGGAGAAGGGGAACTTTTATTTGCCACATGAGAACAATTTAAACAGGAGAGGGGAAACTTGAATGGGAAAGTTGAAACAAGATGCCAACCAATCGAGTGAGGTTGATAGTGTTACAGTTCTCCACAGGATTCAGGATGCCTCCCAGAGCTGTCCAAGTGTTACAGCTCCTGCCAAGAGCAGTCCTTTTTGTAGAGGGTGTCTGCAGATCTGTGGAGGGCAAGGCAGCAGGTCTCCTGTCCCCGGCAAGTCTTGATGGCTGTAGCTGATCTCAGCATCCCAGCCGATCTGCCAAGGATGAAGGCTAGAGCATCAGTCTTGGCTACTTCATGGTGGGACCTGTCTCTGGAGTCTCTGACACTTGAATCTTTCACTTCTTAAGAATGCCTGTGAGCCATTCCCCAACACTCACCTGGGAGCCAGCTTTGAGCAGGACTCTGATTCAGAGCTGGACTGATGAAAATCCTGTGTGCAGGTGTCACATACAGAGCCAAGAGGGCCCAGATTGGCTGTGTGTATGCAAATAATGCCTAGAATGGGACCAATCAACAGATAGTTATCAAATGTATAAGGGAGGGGGAGACACAAGCCCAGAAAAAGGGTGCCTCCCCTTTCCTTCCCTCCAAGGTGGTTAGGGAAGCATCAAGTATCATCCTCACCCTCAGAAGGACATTGGGAGACACTTCACACCTTGAAGCCTGAAATAGTTTCTAGTTGCCTTGCCATTCTGATCACCTTTGCCTGGAGTTGCTGCCTTGACCTCTACCTGGAGTGGTCTGACCCTCAGGGCTCTTTGGATTTTTTTTTTTCCCTTCTTTCATCCCAGCTGCTACTTAGAAGACAGCCTGGGCCCCTTCTACCCCTATCAACAGGATCGTTCTATAAGAATACTAATTTATGAACTACCCGACCCCCCTTTAACAAGATGTTATGAATGCTTGGAGATTCAAATATGATGTGCATTTCTTATCAAATGGTCACGGCTTGTTACTTTATGTTCTTTCTGCCATGCTATATTCATAAATAAAGATTCAAATAAAAAGTCTATCAACATTAATAAGAGAATGTTGATAAGCATCATGATTTTGAAGGTAATTTGTAGTTGCAAAACAAAAGACTGTGATCACCTACTCATTGTCTCATAGCTCTAGTGTGTGCACTGTCTCCAATAAACTTTGAAAAATCTGTTTTTATCACCATGATTTAATGAGTAAGATTAAATAAGTCTTGGAGTTCAGGAGCAGATTGCTTTTTAAGAGGTAGGACTAGAGAAATGGATGGCTCAGAGGTTAAGAGCACCGGCTACTTTTGCATTTGCAGAGGACCAGAGCACCCCCATGGTAGCTGGCTAATAACCATCCAAAACTCCAGTTCCAGGGGACCTGATTCGTGGGAACTGTATACATGGGTGTACTTACACACATGCAGGCAAAACACTCATCACATATAAATAAAGAAAAAAAGAAAACGTACCCTTGGTTTGTGTCTTTCTTTTTTTGTTTTTTTAAAAATATTTTATTTATTATTTTTATTTTATGTGTATGAATGTATTGCCTGCATGTAGGTAAGTGTACCCATGTTGTGCAATGCCCATAGAGGACGGAAGAGGCCATTGGATCTCCTGGAACTGAAGTTACGGACGGTTGTTAGCGGCCATGTGGGTGCTGGGATTCAAACCTGGGTCTTCTCCAAGAACAACCAGTGTTCTTAACCGCTGAGCCATCTCTCCAGCCCCTGACAGGATCTTCCTGTAGCCCCAGCTGGCCTGGAACTCATGATGTAGATCAGGCTGGCCCCGATCTCACAGAGATCCGCCTGCCTCTGCCTCCTGAGTACCGCTGCGCTGGCCCTTAGTTTGTGTTCTTGTATTTGCTATTCATGACACTTTAATAAGCTGCTCCTTTGAGGGTAAATGATGAGATAATAGGAATTGCATTACTAATCTATGTTTTTAACTTCTGTGTTAGGATCATCAACTTGTCAATGGAGATAAGTAGCGTTCCGCATCTATAGAGTTTGCCTCCTCATCTTTTTCCACGTCTCTAGCCCTCATGCAGTCTGTTCTGCCAGAAGGCAGAGTGCTAACATTGTTTTCCATGGAATGTGTATTGTGCTTAGAAGCTGTGAGAAAGAAGCATGGCTGGATATTGTCCTTGTGGAGAAAGAGAAGGGGATGGTCATTTGTAAAGTAGCCATCTAAATGAGTCAGATGGGAGAGGTATGCCCCATGTCCAGAAATAAGCAAGCAGGGATTCCATATGTCAAATTAATATTTAGGAGATGAGGCAAAATTATTAAATTTGAAATATAGATAATTTATAATGACTCAAATACTATTTTTGTTTTGTCAGAATTTTGAGTATGAGATCAATGTTAATCAGGCCTGAAACTTATTCTTCCGTTGAGAAAGGAATGAAGAATAAAATCATACAGATCTTGTTTACAAAGAAACCAATTCCCTGCAACTGATCTGAATATTTTCAGTTGTATTTTTACCAAATACCTTAGACCCTTTCCCGTTTTCCCATTAACTCATCTTTCAAACTCCCATTGAGTCATTCCCTGCTATTCAGGTGTATGTGTGTGTGCACGTGAGCCTCATCTAAAATGCTACAGTGAAATATTAATGCTGTGAGATGGTAAAGAGAGATAAAAGGAATTTCACTTCTAAGACACCATTGTACTTCCTGATCTCTCCTGCTTATTAAAATCCAGTAACTGGAATATAATGTGGGTTGGTAAGAGAGTCTAGACCCACCTGTCTTCTCACCAGACTGTAGGACTTAGGCAGACAGTTGTTTGCTCTAGGCCCCAGTTTCTTCCTCTATAAAAAGAAATTTCAATTAATTGGATTGCCTCCATGATGTCTCTCCCACTGATATTTTAGTCTTAAACATTCAAAGCACCTAATGACAACATCTGGGATTGATTCCCGAAGGAAGGCATCATCACACCACCTCCTCTAACCTCAAACCACTATAGCATTTCATAGTCACAGAATGTCCCTTCAGGGTGATACCATAAATTGAAATTACACTGGGCATCTCTATAACTTTCTGTAATGGGCTGAGGAAATTGTTCCACTTGAATTGGCACATAAGCAAGTAACCAGTCTGTGAACTCAGAGGACTTCACATAATCTATTTTTCTTTAAAAATATTTTAAAGGGCCTATAACCTATGTTGGCTTAATTTCACTTGTTTACAAGACAAAGAAAGCTGGATTCTCCCTAAGTCCAAATGGAAATAACCATAAATGGCATCTAGATGAGTATTAAAGATGCTGGCCTATAATATTATTATAGGTCGTGATTTGACCAAAACTGCTGAAATTCTCAAAGGTGATGGTGCTTCTTTGATAGTTTTTAAGAACATTAAAAAACTTAAATTTGGGCCCTGGAGAGATGCCAAGTGGTTAGGAGTGCTGGCCGCTCCTGCAGAAGACCAAAGTTCAGTTCCCAGAACCCACGTGGCAGCTCACAATCACCTATAGCGCCAGTTCCAGGGGATTCATCTCCCTCTTCTCGCCCCCATGAGTAACTGTATACATGCGCACATGTTCATATTGCAGATACGCAGATTCACAGAAATAAAAAATAAAATAAATACTTTTTAATTAAAATTTGAAATATATATGTATTCATTGGAAACTGACAAGAAATTTTCAGGGCAACACAGCTTCCAACAGGATTTCCCATAAATGTGCTCAAGACAAAAAGGAGCATTAAAATATACTTCTAGGATACACGGTATAATCTCTAAGAGAAACACTTAGAGCCAAAGAATGTATTAAGAAAACAAAGGGGGAAAAGCAGTAATACAGTATTTAAGCCAAACGAAGGTCAGAAAGAAGTGGAAAAGAAATGTAAGAGAGGAAAAGAAAACGTAGTAGGCGACCAAGTGCAGCCCAGGCGATCACACGAAGCTCCTTTATAAAAGGAAGGTTGTGATTCTGCGTTTCCAACTTGGCTTCAGCCTGCGGCTTCTGCTTTTCTGTTTCCATTGGAGTTTTTCAGACTTAGCTTTTCCTTTCTTCCAAATTTTCAAGAGAGCATCTTCTTATCTCTGCTCTCTGGAATTTCCTGTGTTTGGTGGCATCTTAATCGATGAGACAGGGCTGGGAAATAGGAAGCAGGTGGCATTTTGCAGGCATTTGTTTGCTTCCTGAGTGAAGATGGAAAATTCACTTCACTGGGCCACTTCTGTCTTCATCTAAAAACAAGCCTATGCAATTGATTGTCCCCAAGTTGTTTTCAGCCTTAGGCCCCTTTAACCAGGGGCTGTGCTGTGAGATGGGGCTGTCTGTCTTCATTTGTCATTTTTTCAATGCAGATGAGAGGAAGTGACAAGAAATTTAAACTTCTTATGTCATCCGTCTCTGATCACATAACAGTATTTTCACAATGCTTCAAATGCAGGAAGTGAAACTCTGCAGCAGGTGTGTGGTAGACGCTTAAGAACACAGATCATCAGGTTCAGGAGAGCTGGAGTCTACGCCTGATGACACCCCCTTGTGTGTGTGTGTGTGTGCCTGTGTGTGTGTGTGTGTGTGCCTGTGTGTGTGTATGTCGTGTGCCTGTGTGTGTGCCTGTGTGTGTGTGTGTGCCTGTGTGCCTGTGTGTGTGTGTGTGTGTATGTTGTGTGCCTGTGTGTGTGTGCCTGTGTGTATGGGGGGCTCCTGTGTGTTCATGGCTAGGGCTTGAATCTAGGGTGTAACAAGCACTGTACCACTGAGCTACAACCCCAACTTATATTTTATAGAGGTCACAAAGAAAAGAACAATGATACTAAAAATTAAACTTTTTAATCATTAGTTGATATTGTTTGAATATGGTTTAAGTGTGTCCCCCAAAGTTTCACATGCTGGGAACCTTATCTCCAGTGTGGTTGATATTGGGGAGTGGTTAAGAGGTAGTGTCTGAGTCTCTTTCAAGGATGGGACCCTTGGTAGGTTAACCAGGCTCCAGTGTATGAACCCACACTGAAGGACATTTGGGGACACAAATTAGACCTTATAAGGCCTTATTATATACATAATAGAGTACATTAAATTGAGTGGAGGGCAGTAACCGGAGGTCTAGATAGTGGAGGGGTTCTAAAGACCATCAAATTATATTGTATGAAAATTGCAAAAATTCAATTAAAAAAAGAAAAGAGGTAGATTCTAGGGGAAGGTAATCAGTTTGTAGGATCACTCTTCTTGGGAGGGGTTAATGTAAGTCTCCTGGATCTGGATTAGTTGCCTTGAAGATGGGTTGTTATAAAGTAGGTTTGGTTATCTCTACTCGTTTTCTGGTTGCCTGTCTTACAGAAAGATTACTTCTTTCTTTATTATTTTTATTTTATGTGTATGAGTGTTATGCCTGCATGTAGGTAAGTGCACACATATTATGCAATGCCCACGGAGGACAGAAGAAGCTGTTGGATCCCCTGGAACTGGAGTTATGGACAGTTGTTAGCTGCCATGTGGGTGCTGGGATTTGAACCCAGGTCTTCTGCAAGTACAGTGTTCTTAACTGCTGAGCCATCTCTCCAGCCCCTAGAGAGATTACACCTATACTTGCTCTACTATTGTGAGTCCATCCACCATCAACCTCTCACCAGAGCCAAGCAGATACCAACATCATGCTTGTGAACCTACAAATCTGTGGGCTAATGAACCTCTTTTCTTTATAAAGGCTCAGCCTCTGGTATTTTGTTTTAACAACCCAAAACAGACTAACATATTACTAAATTAGAATCTATAAAAAATTGGAAAGCACTTCAGAACATAATAGAATGAATTAGAGAATCCATAAATTATAAAAAAGGATGTTATAAAACAACAAGAAGCAGACTAACCAATAGAAAATCATTGAAGGATATGAACAGATATTCTTGTTAACTTATACTTTAGGCCAATGTTATATGAATGAATGCCTAAATGGGATTTTTAAATTCTTATATCACTATTTTTTATGTTACGTCTAAATTTAAATCACCTTGATATATAAAATTCTATTAGCACACTATTTTATCCCAAGGGACTTCATTCTAGTACTGTATAATAGACAAGGAAAGTGGTACCAAGAAGCATGGATTCAAGACCATCCTTGCTCAGAGGCTTCCGTGTCTATTTAACCCCATCTATTAATCTAGAAGGTAGTGATAATACTTGTTCAATTTTCCTGACCAAATATAAGAATATATTAGAAACTGCTTTAGAAAGTATTTTAGAATCATAGTGTTATTATTACTTTTGGTTTTATAAAGTAAAATCAAAAGAAGTTTACAGATGGGATCTGAGTCAATAACAGAATCTAGAAACAGGAATGGAATAACTATTTTCACACCCCAGCCCTGTGAACAAGATATGAGATGATGCCAAGATGAGGCTGGAGAGGGAAGGCTTTTCATTGTTTCCTTTATTTTCTTTTGTGGTCTTTTTGAGACAGGTTCTCCCTGAACCCCCGGGAGGCCTGGAACTCTATGTAGACCAGGGTGGCCTTGAACTCACAGAGATCTGACTGCCTCTGCCTCCCAAGGGCTGAGATTAAAGGTGTGTGCCACCATACTGGACTATTGTTTTCTTTTGATGTTGATATTTAATTTAGTCATTTGATACTTCACTTAGTACATAAGAACCATAAGTCAGGGTACTGGAGAGATGGCTCAGCAGTTAAGAGCACATACTGCTTTTGCAGAGGACCCAAGTTTGATTCTCAGCACCTGCATCAGAGGCTCACAACTGCTGATAATTCTAGTTCTAGGAAGACCCAATGCCTCTGGCTTCTATGGGCATCTGCATTCAGGTGCTTATACCCACACACAGACATACATGGAAACACAAAATTTTTTAAAGAACTTTATTTAATAAAATAATCGGGCTCTGTTTCCCTGGGCCTGCAAGACCTGCAGGCTTCTCTCCAACCAGCAGGCGTACCTCTCCGGGTAAGTCTATTGAGCCCTCCACACCTTGACTCCCCCAGCCTCATTCACCCTCCCATCTCCCTTGCGCATCTCTCCTCCTAGCCTGGGTCCTGTCCCATTCCTTGACTTGGCGCCCCAGACACCTGGGGAACCACCGCTGCTTCCTGATCCTTTGCATCCAGACCAACCTAGTTCCTTCTCAGGTCCCAAGGAGCACTCCAGGCCTGGCCCGCCCTCACCTCCCTCTACTTCCCTGCCTGCAAAACCTGCCAGTCTCTTTCCTGGACCCCCTGGCTGACCTTTCCTCTTCCTGATCCTTTGCATCCAGACCAACCCAGCTCCTCAGTGCAGTCCCCTGGAGCCCTTGGGGCCACTTCCTGCCCCCATCTTCCTTTGCCTCTCTGAGTGGCATGGCCACCAGCTGCCCTAGACCAGCATCTTTCCTGGGCCCACTCCCAGGCCAGTCCAACCCCCAAATTCCTGAGGACAAAATATTTTCTGGAGGGATCCAGACCTTAGGAGAAAGCCTGAGAGCATCTGATCCTTATCCGACTTGGGCCTCTGTGGGAACTCCTGAAGACAAAAGCAATCCGGCCACTCCAATATAAAATCAAAAGAGGAAGCTTAGAGGAAGCAGCTTTTCATGCCCAAAAAATAAACCACAAAGACACATAAAGTTCACCAAAAGAAGCAGACCTAAACTTGAAGACTTGAGTCTCACATAAGAATCAGAAATTACAAAAGAAATTCACATGTCAAAATCACACAGAAAAAATAATAACATGAAAAACCAAAATAACATATCCCCACCAAATACCAATAGTCCTCTAGAGGAGTACAATGAGAACCCACTAGAGATAATGCAGGACATGGAACTAAAAAGAACAATCATAAACATGATAAAATAATTCAGTGAATTTAAAGAACACACAAAAAATCAAAAGAACTGAAGGAAGATAGGGATAAACTTCCGAATGAATTCAGAAAGAGAAATATTGAAGAATACTCAGGCTGAAATGAAGAACGGAGTGAAACACTCAGTAAGCCAATTAGAAATGACAGGAGAAAGCCTCACCAATAGGAGGAATGAAATAGAAAACAGAGTATCAAGACTGGAAGATAAAGTGGACGAACTAGACCACTCAAGCAAAGATTATGAAAAATTGAAGAAATCACAAGAATGGAATATGCAGGAATTGTGTGACACCATAAAAAGAGCAAAGTAACAAATC